>NW_022196910.1:19224128-19236564 GCF_008632895.1 Mastomys coucha
TGGAAGTCTCAACTAGATTTCTTTTTTAATTGCTTTTTATTGGCAAAAAGAAGAGCAAAGCTTAATTAAACAGCACCCTAGGTTAAACCCGTGGGGTCTTTTTTGCCTTCTGTTTCTTACCTTCCATTTCTATTTCATTCTTGGTACATCTGTGCTTTCTTAGGCATTGGATGTTATTTCTTCAACACAGAGTGACATGCTAAATGCAGGGTGCAGGCAATATGTAGAGTTGAATGACTGAGTATCTACTGGTGAAAATTTAAAGACTAAAAGGAAAGATGAATTGAGGCAGATCACATATACATATGGCCATATGACCATCATTTCTTTGATCTTATTTTTGAAGATGCACAGAGCATTTTTATTCATCCTTTAATAGTTGCCTTTGTGACACACATGGTGTCTTTCTATCTGCAGACCCTGCTGACTTTGTCATCTTGACCAGAATTTATATAACAGTGAGATTTTTGTGGCCTTATCTCACTTGGCAGATTGCTGAATGGATGTTTCAAAATTTGAATCCCTGGCAAAGTAAAGGCATTTAAATGATTTTTTTGTAAAGATGAGATACTGTGTTATGCACTTTGATTGTTGAGTTATTTCTATTACCTTAAGTAAATTTCCCATACTTCAGCCTTCATATCAGTCCCACTTTCATATATGATTGCAATGAGCACTTAAATATAAATTTTTAATTAAAAATTATTTTGAGATTTCAGAGATAAATATGTTTAAGTCCTTTCCACTCTTCTTCCACTGATACCTTCCATGTCACCTGAACTCTCTCTCAAGTTCCTGACACAGCTTCCTTTGGAATGGTCCTTACTTGTAGAGAAATTTCAATTTAACAACATGACTGCTCTGGCAAGGGATCATATCCAAAGACCTTCTAGGTCTATGTAACCTATCTGGAATGACACTGTAACCCCTCTGGCTAGGGTACAGACACACCTTTAGTATACACCTTTAATCCCAAAGAATGAAGGTAAAGTTAGTTTATAGAAGGAAATGGCCATGCTTGAAAGTGACTTCTAATTGAGGGGCAGACAAAGTGAAGAATCAGAGAAAGATTTGACAGAGTAGAATACACCGAACTCACTGAAGAACAACATAAGAAAGAGAGGCTTCTTAAGAGCTGTGCAAAGAGAAAGAGGGTGAGTCAGTTCTGGTCTGTAAGTTGAGTTCAGTCACTCAGTGAGTGCTGGCAGTTTGAGTTGAGTTTGTGAGTTCATTGGCAGAGGCAGTTTTACTAGGACAGTTTTACAAAGACAATTTGCAGGTGAATACAGAATGAGGCAGAGAATAAGGAGTGAATAGCACTATGATTAGAACATAGTTGATATGAAGCCAAGTAGAACAATTCAGTCAGAAGCTGAGAATAGCTTGTTTGAATCAGCCAAATTGGAGAGGAGCTTTGGCTAGAACAGCTGAATTAAACAAGCCAGAAAAAGTTCAGAAAGAAGTAGAAAGGGTGAGTTCATTAAGCAGTAAGCCTCTGACATGACAATTACATCTGGCAAATAAAAAAGCTATAATGACTATTTTTTTCTAGAAATGCACTCACAGATCTTTCCTAACCTGAAAGTAGGTTATGGCTCAGAGCTAGATCTACTTCAGCTAGGAAAGGCAGCCCCTATCCTTTATTAGCACACTCTGACATATCCTTTCTACAAGTTTTCTTCCTGACTCATGTACGAATGGCAGGGCTTGCAACAAAAAACATGAGATAGTTCCCAGGGTGGGTACTGTTGAAGCTGAGATTCCTTAACCATACTCTTATGAGAAAGCTTTAGAGATGTGGCAAGGACGATTGTTTGCTACTGGGAGCAGAGCCATAGGGTATTGGAAAATCTAGAGTGGGGGCTTTCCAAGTCTCTTGAATCACCTATATTTTACCCAAATCTAATAGCAAGTTTCAATGCAGCTTCCTAGTGCCCTACCAGGGTCATATTTGCTGCTTTTTTTTTTTCAGCACCAGACATACACAGTATATTAGGAATCATGAAAGAAACAAGACTTTGCTCTAACTAGAGAAATGCTCTACTATTAACCTACATGCCAAATCCTAAGAGCATGAATACACTTCATATAAGGATTGAATCAGGCAATTACACAGGCTGAGAAGTCCTGTGGGTTTGCCATTTGAAATCTAGATGTGCTGGTGGAGTTTGAAGGTCTGAGAATTGGAGAAGCAACACTTTAGATTCCTGTCCAGGTCAGAAGGTCTAGGAACCAGGAATGCCAAGGGCAGAAGAGGATTCGTGTTCCAGATCCAGCAGTCTGGCAGAAAGGAGATAAGATTGGAGGGAAATTGTAAAGAGAAGAATAGAGAGGAAAGAGAGAGAGAGAGAGAGAGAGAGAGAGAGAGAGAGAGAGAGAGAGAGAGAGAGAGAGAGAGAGAGAGAGAGAGAGAGAGAGAGAGAGAGAGAGAGAGAGAGAGAGAGAGATGGAGAGATGGAGAAGGGAGGAGAGGATGGGAAAGAGATGAAGAAAGAGTGAGGCTAAATATGCTCCCTCCACTTCTGTCCTGTTCAGGTTCTCAGTGGGCTAGATGGTGTATACCTTTACCATGGAGGACCACCTGCTTCATTGAAGCTTCTCATGGCCTAGTGTAGTTGACATATAGTATTAATCATCCACAGTCTTCCTGACTTGCATGGCTACTGACTGTGGCCCTGAAGAGACTGAGCCTGTCAGGTCTTGCCCAGGTCATTGCAGTACCCAGCAGTGATATCAATAATAGTGGGGGAAATCAAGGCTACCATGGTGTAGCTTACAACTACAGGAAGTAATATAAGTACAGGGCACTTTCTGGTTAGTTGGAACCATAGGAAGGAACCAATAAGTCATGCTGCCAAAACAAGTTATCTCTTTATCCTCTCTCTGTGAACTTAAAGTTCTATCTTCCATACTCTAGAGCAGAGATTCACAATTCATGATCATTGTCATAAATCTGTCTTAGACCCATTCCCCCTAATGCATACGTGTGTATAAGGTGTTTAGGTGCATGATATGTTGGCTCACCTTAACATTCCTCTATTTTTTTATTATACACACACACATGCACGTGTGTACATGTACACACACAGAGAGACAGAGAGAGAAACAACATATTATTCTGTAACTCGGGGTTGACTCAAATTTGTGGGGTTCCCCTGCCTTTATTTCTTGAGTGATGGGATTATAGGCATGTATTACCATGCATTATTATCTCTTATCTTTCAAATGTGAGGTATATTTAAAGTATGTATGTATGCACATTTGTATAGAGGGTGTGAGGGATGTGTGGAGAGGATGGATAGATTAGGGGGACTGACTTTGATCACAGACAAGTTTTATTCTATTAATAAATCACCAGTTTAATAAAATGTCTACTAATGTACATTTATATATAAATATGTATTATCCTTATTTTAATATGACTATCACCTACCATCTATCTACTCAAGTCATCTATGTATGTATGAATCTATCTATGTATCTATCTATCTATCTATCTATCTATCTATCTATCTATCTATCTATCTATCTCTATTTATCATCTATCTGTCTAAATTCTTCTATTACTTATTATCTATCTAATCTATCAGTCAGCTAATATTCTGCCAAGACCTCTATATGGTTGAGATGTAGCTCACGGAGGAGAAATCCATGTACTTCAAACAGAACAAAACAAAAACCATAGCTAGTGTGTGGTACTTACTTGCAATCCTATCACTTGGGAGGTGCAGATAGGAGAATGAGGAGTTCAGAGCAAGCCTTTGCTACATATAGAGTATGAGACTAGCTTGGGCTACATTAGACCCTGTCTCAGGAAAACGACAAAAGAGTATATTACTCATGGTTGCTATTTCACTTAGACAGTCCTACTTTAAGAGTAACAGGGGTACTTCTAAAAGTCCTACAAGTTAGTCATCAATAGGGCAAGAATTGCCTAATTAACATCTGTCAATGTTAGCAGCAAGTACATTAGCCAGATGTTTGGTTAACTCTCAGTATGTGTTTACTATCTCAGTATCTATGTAAACTTCTTTCTTTTCACAGAAATTACACAGCTTACATATACAATGCCTAGCAACCATGGTGGCCAAATAATACTGAGTAATAAAACAGAAACAGGAAGTTTTTCATTACAGTTCTAAGGAGCCATTGCTTTCTTGATATAAAAGAATACACCATCTGCCTTATTCTTTTTTTATAATGTGAGATCTTTATTCATCAAGAACTTCATATATTATATTTTGATTATATTCATGCCCTACTCCTCCTCCTAATTTCTTCTATATATATATCCTACCTCTCTATGCACTCCTAAATTTCATGTCTGCTTTTTTTGTTAATAATCCACTAAGCACAATTTGTGTAAACCCATATACAAAAGTGCTAGGATTGCAAGTAAGTACCACACACCAGCTATGTTTTTTTTGTTTTGTTCTGTTTGAAGTACATGGATTTCTCTGCCCTGAGCTACATCTCAACCATAGAGAGGTTTTGGCAGAATATTAGCTGACTGATTAGATAGATAATAGGTAATAGAAGAATTTAGACAGATAGATGATATGATAGCTAGCTAGATGATAGATAGATAGATAGATAGATAGATAGATAGATTCATACATACATAGATGACTTGAGTAGATAGATGATAGGTAATAGTCTTATTAAAATAAGGATAACAAATATTTATATATAAATGTACATTAGTAGACATTTTATTAAACTGGTGATTTTATTAAATAGAATAAAAATTTTCTATTACGGGCATGGGCCCATCATCTCTGGAGCATGGTTGACCTGCTAGAGGCCACACCTTTAAAAATAGACATCCTTTTCTTGCTCCAGAAGCCAGCATTTCTCAATAACTCCTCACTTAGGGATGGGACTCATGAAGTCTTCCAGATTCCATACTAGAATGTTGACTGGATTGGTATTGTGCCAGTCTTGTGCTATAGAAAATCATAGCTTTGAGTTCAAGAGTGCAGAAGTCCTGGCATGCCCAGAACACACTGTTTCACTCTGGTCCTCTTTAACCCCTGCCTCTTACAGTCGGTCATGCGAATAATGCTACCACATTGACAGTTGGCATTGTCATGGTTGGAACTACGATGATATCTGGTTGTCTTTGAACCTCTGACTTTTATTCTTGATTAATGAAAACATTCTTGGTGAATGCTTTCACTCTGGTCTGTCTTGCACTGGTCCAAGAATTTCTCCTCTAGTGGCATAATACAAATGCCCCTGGTCATCCTTCAGTGATGGTACACCAGCTTTAGGGAGTGTGTGTGATGCAGATGTCCCATTTCCGGCTGAGCACTGTCAGAACCAGCACTTTGGCCAGTAATGAGTTTCTGTGTTAACTGCTATCCACTGTAAAAGGAAAATCCACTACTTCTTTGATAAAGACTAAGAGTGACATTAACCTATGGGTTTAGAGTTACTAGTTTGGAGAAGAGTTGATACTATATAATTTTAACAAAATATTAGTAGCAGGTTAACCCTTGGGGCATATGAGTTCCCTACCTATGGGTTCCTGGCCAGATTCACAGTATCAGTCATGAATTTTCTCCCATAGAGCAGGCCTTAAATCCAATCAGAAAGCAGTTTGTTACCACCCATAACATTTATGCTAATATTACACCAGTGCATATGTCTTAACAGTCTGGTCATTATTGTAGCTCACAGGGTGCCCAGTTGAATAAGACTATTGGTGTTTTTTTCTCCATCGGCCACCTAGACAGTACCTTCTAGTACTGCTATGAATGTCAGCTTCACGAAGGATGTTTCTTGGTCAGTAACAACTTGATATCTCTACGCACCTCAACCAAAGTGTATGATGTTTTCAGTAATAGAGCCTTATAATTGACTTCTGGTGGCAACCAAAAAGAGTGACAATATCTTGAATTATTTTGGGAGTCTCCAGGACACTTTTGACCAACAACTTGAGAGGACATATCCTGCACTGGGGTTTTCATCTTGCAATCTTTAGTTTCTGGGAAGGGTCATCATACTTTCTTTAGGAGTTTCTGGTTCTTCTTTTTCTTTTTTTTTTTCAGAGTTCAATAAAGACCTGGTAGCTGGAGCCGTGGTAGCCCTGACATGACTATAAAGTAAGGCCAAAGGGATTAGACACTATGACCTACCAATGACCACCCAATGAATCAACAATAACAGCTGCCTCTCAGACTTTGGGTTTAGACTGTCAGTTAAGTTTTGTTTTTTTTTTGTTTTTTTTTTTTTTTTTTTTTTTTTTTTTTTTCAGCTTTCACAATGGAATAGAGATCCTGGCAGATACAGGTGGGCCGTCTGGAAGCAAGTGAAAGAGAACTTGGATGGCCTCCCTGACTCATGGTGCTGTGGGCAAAAGTAACTGTTCAAGGCTTGAGGACTTTAAGCTGTGTTCACCCCAGACATGCCTGGGGACCCTATAACACAGAGACCTATGAGACACGTCTTTGCTATTAATGCAGAATCAGCGGCAGCTCCAGCATTAATCCTGCAGGCTGGAGATAAATGATGCTCAGTCTCTGCCAGGCTGAATCTGTACCCAAACAGCATTAATACCTATTTATATTTTTCTATCAATATTTCATAAATTTGAAGAGAAACAGCTTGAAAGAATTCAAATGATTTTTCTCTGTATGTGTTTCAGAGGCATCAATTACTGCTGTGGGGCACCTTCAGCATTGCCTCAAGCTGCAATAAATTCCCTAGCTTTAACTTTGAAGATTTGAGGAATGCTAATACCGAGAAGTGTATGAATTATTACTCTTGCTCTAACCCAGCAATGTGCCCCCAAAGAGTAAACACAGGCCTCATTTCATTTGGGAGTGGATGAAAACTTCCCCTGCTGGAGTAAAGGGAGATAGGATAGTGCACCAGGGGGCATGGCAGGGCTTCTTAACTTTTTTAAATTCAGGTTCTCATTGGGTGAAGCTGCTGAAGGTTCTGGAAGGAGAACTGTACTCACTCAGCATTTTTTTTTCATAAAAATTTCATATTTCCTAAGTTACCTGATTCTTAAAAGAATACAGCAGGTGAGTTAGTTGTGCTTAGTCCCATTTCACAGATGTAGATTCAAAGGATAATACATTTCTTTCTTGACTTCTTGGTGGTCCAGAAAGATAAAACTTTTCACTCAAAGTTGATGAGTGATTGGAAGTTCATCATTCATGCCTACTACCTTGTTGCCGTGGAATTTGAAAAGAATTAAAAACACAGTGTGACAGGTTGCCAGTCTTTCTGTTCTTATCAACAATTATAGACCTATTTGTAACTCCATTTCTCTTTTGTCCAAATCAAATCATTAGTGGGAGGAAGGGGATGAAGAAGGAGTGGGAAAGACATTGATATAGAGGGAGTGCCATGTTGCTGTTGAGGTTCACAACCCACGTAGTTTCAGAGACTCTGAAAAATTTCTGTAAGATACATGGGTAGGAAGATAGCTTCAGAAGAGCTGAAGTACCTGCTCTGTCACAGAACAGTAGCCATTCAGAGGAACAAGTATTCCAGACCAGTGATCTTTCTGAAACTGTGGCTTAATAAAGAATTTGGTCTATGAAATGGCATAGAAAGAATAAGGAACAGGCTTCTGTGAACCATCATGTTTCTGCCTTCTTGGTAGCCCCCACATACCCAGGTCAGATTCTGCTTCCACCTACAATGATTTTATGGGGTGCTCACAGTTTGAAAAACTAAATTGTTTTGGTATCTGATTTTCTAGTACTTTCTAACCTTCTTCCATCCACTTTCGTTATGTATACAAGTTTGCAAACTCTAAATGCTAAATGCTAAACTCTAAACTCCCTAAACTCCCTAAACTCCCTAAACTCTAAATGCTCTCTAGGAAGAGGAAAGAAGAGGTGAATTACATTCTGAAAAGATACAAAATAAGTTGGTAATAAATAAGATAGCACAACTTACTGAAGCAATTGTTATCTGATTGACTCTCTTTGAAAGAGATACACACAACTGGATGTTAACAAGCTGCTGTTTTGTGTGAAGAAATCCAGAACCCCTGAGCCCTGCCTAGCTCCATCCCAACAAAGGCCAATTTCAACTTCAGTAACATTTTGCTGGTCTGAGCATCCTCTTCCCTAGTGCATGCCTCTGACATTTAATTTTGTATCTGGAATTAGATTATAGAAGAATCTTATTCTGTTGGGGTATTGATATAAATGGCTTCTTTTTTTGTTTTGTTTTTCCTTAATCATGAACCCAGATATGTTTCATCAAAGATTCTTTTCTAGTTTCTTTTAAAAAATGGATGCTTATTCAACTATTCAAATCACTTTTCTTATATATCAATATTGTTAGTAATAACATAAGCTTTGTGATATAAATATTCTGATGAACTTCATTTTGAGGGACAGAGATGCATAAGGAAAATTCTCAACCCATGGGATAAAAAATCCTGGAGTGAACTTGGGGGTGATGCTATCCACACTGATCAACTTTTATCATGGTGATACAAACCTTGGAATGACTTAAAACAAGGTTGTTTTGGCTCATGGTTTTAGATTTCGGTTCCTGGTCACCTGATCCTGTCTGATCTTGCTCCTGTGGCCTTCTGGTGAGAGACCATCTTTCTGGTGAGAAGTGGATGGTGGAGGAAATCTCTTCACCTCATAGTAGAGTGAGAGGAACAGGGCTAGGATCCCAATATTCCCTTCAAAGCCACATTCCCAGTAACAGTTCCTTTCCACTAAACTCTACTTCCTGGGAGTTCTAGCACCTCCTAAGGGGTCAGCAGGCTGGGGAGCAAGCCTCCAACACACAGGCCTTTGGGGAATAGTTCAGATCCAAATTATAGCAGTGTGCTGTAATCCCCTATATTGCTATATCCATGTCTCCAGGTATTCTTGTCTCCTTCAGGGCATCTGCCGCTGTTAGAAAGCACAGTTTGGTTAAAAGCTCCACTGTCAAAATTGATTTAAGAAAATTTCAACAGATTTATTGAGACATAATTCACATACCACCTAAATCACCTAATTCAAAATATACAATTCCAGTATTTTAAAGTCTTTGTGTGCATGCCTGTGTGTGTGTATGTATGTGTGTGCACATTCATGTGTTGGAGTGTGGACATGCATATGCCGTGGCACAAGTGTGGAGGTCAGAAGACAGCCTAGGGTATTGATCCTCACTTCACATTGTATTTGAGATAGGGTCTGTTCACTGCTACCTGTGCCAGACAAGCTGCTCTGTGAGATTCCAGGCATTATTCTTTCTCTGCCTCCCATCTCATAGTAGGAACATAGGAATTCAAGGTTACACCATATCTGGACTTCCCGAACTCAGTTCTTCATGTTTGCGTGGTAAGCACTTTATCCACTGAGCCATATCCCTAGCTTCCAGCTTCCAGGGTGTGTGTTGGGGGTGGGGGTTGAGGTAGGGTTCAATATGTAGATGGAGCTGTGTCACCCTCACTACTGTGAAAGTTTAGAACCTTTCACCATTCATGTCACTAGCAGTTTCATTGTGTTCCCCAGGCATCAATTTACCCCAATCGCTTGCTGTTCCTATGGGCTTGGGTTATTCTGGATAGTTCATGTAAATGGAATCACAAGATAAGTGTCTTTCATTGTGCTCACATCACCTCCAAGTTTCACCCATGTTGTGACTTATATTGGAATTTCATTCTTTCTCAAGTCCAGACTCAAATTCATCCTATGAAAGTGTACACTGCATCTTCCTGCTCTTTTGCCTGCAGATATCTGGGTTGTCATTGTTTAGTAATTTATGGATTATGGTGGGTGGAATAAGAAATGTCGCCCATGGGATCATGTATCTGAACATGTGGTTCCTAAGTAGTGGTGGATCTCAAGTTGGGGAAGTTATGGAATGTTTAGGGACCGGATCCTTGCTAGAAGAAGTGCATCACTAGGGGCAGGATTTGAGGGTGTGTAGTTTCGTTCTACTTCCTGCTCTCTGTCTTTCCGATTCCTGTGTGTGGACAAAAATCTCACCAACTGGCGGTCTTGTGTTCTTGCTGCTATGCTATGCCTTCCATACCATAATAGACTCTATTCCTCTGGAACTGTCATCCAAAAGAACCTTTACCCCTCTTAAATTGCTTTTGGTCATGGTATTTTATCACAGCAACATAAAATGAACTAATACAGAGATCATGCATGGAACATTCATTGACAGGTTTTTGCATGGATACATGCGCTTACATTTATCTGCTCTGTGTCTCAAACTGGCATTGTTAAATAGTTACATTTAACTATTTAAAGGGTAACGCTTTGTTTATCTCATCGACTAGCTGCCAGAATGTGTTCCAAAGCGGCTGTACCATTTTATATTTTCACCAGTGTTGCATGTGGAGGTTTTAAATCTTCAACATCTTTGTCAACCCTTGTAACTATGTTCTTGTCTGTAGCCATCTTCATGATATGATGAGATATGATGTGGAGTTTTGGTTTACATCTCTCTAGTGATGCCAAATGTACTTATTGAGGTTTTGAATGACTCTTAGGAAAACTGTCTTTAAGATCCTTTCCCATTTTAAGGGGTTTTTAAAATAATTAATGTTTATTTACTGTTAATTTTGGATACAACATCCAATTAGGTATTATATGTAAATATAATTTCCTTCCTGTTACTTAGTGCTTCACTTTCTTGACAGTATCTGGGTTGTTCAACTTTCAACACTGTCACAAAATATTTGGCATAATCAACTTGAAAGAAGGGAAGGCTTACTTTGGCTCAGAGCATAGAATTTCAACATTGATGAATATCAGTTTATTTTTTTCTTGTTACTTTTGGGGCAAAGATTTAACTTAGTGCTTGCTAATAAGCACATGCTCCACCACTTAGGGACACTCCAGACTGTCACTTGTGTTTCTGTTAACTTATTAAAGAAGCCCTTCATCTAAACTCATGCCACGGAGATTTACCTCCCTAATTTCTTCTGACGTTAGTTGCAGATGTTGTATTTGGAGATTTCCATCAAGTTTTAGTAAATTCCAGGCCTAGTACAAGGAAATGGTCCAACTCCCTTATTTTGCATGAGAAACTAGTTGTGCTGTTCCCAGTCGTTGAGATTTATTCTACCACTGAGCCTTTGTGGCTGCCTTGCCAGAAATCAGTTAACCACAGTTTTCAGAGTTTGCTGGTTCACCCCATCCACTTACATGCTTTCTCTCTAAGCTAATACCTTCTTGTTTTGCTTGCTCTGAGATAGCTCTCACGCACTTTATATTGTTTGTTTGCTTTGTTTTGTTTGGTGGCTTGAGGCAGGGTTTCTCAAGGTAACCCAAGCTGGTCTCCAACTCATAATGCTCTGCCTTAGCTTCCTGAGTGTTGAAATTGTAGGCTTGTATCACCATATCCATCTTGCAGTAGAGTTTTAAAATGATGAAGTGTAAGATTGCCAACTTATACTTTTTAAAGATTATTCTGTCTTTTCCAGGTCTCTTATGGTGTTTTTAGAAGATTTTACAAAAGTTTTGACAACTTTTGCAAAACTGTCAGTACAGATTTTGTGTGTATATATGTGCAAGTGCATATTTGTGTGTAGGTAGGTGTGTTGAATGCTGTGTGTGTGTGTGTGTATGTGTGTGCACATGTTCATTGTGTGGGAGAGAGAGGGAAATCTCATGTTCCATTCCTCAGGAGCTGTATATCTCATTTTGTGAGGCAGAGTCCCTCCCTGGGACCTAGAAGCCTCAGGATCCATCTTCTCTACTTATATAGCAATGGGATCGCAAGTGTGCACCGCAGCACCTGGATTTTTACCTGGACTTGAACTAGGCCTTGGGTTTGAACTCACGTCCTCATGCTCAAGTGACTAACACTTTACTCACTAGGCTATTTTTCCATCCTCCTGATTCAGGGTTTTTGTTTTGTTTTGTTTTAAATAGGAAATTGCAATGATGTATAGATTAATTTTGGGAGACTGTCTTAATATTACTATTGGTCTTCTAATCCATGTAGGTCTTCTAAATTTGCTTTCTTTGTTTTAAAAGAGGTGGTATCTAGCTCTTAACATTTTTATTTATTCCCTGAGAGTTTCCTACAGGCAAACAACGTATTTTAATAATAGTCGCCTCCTACTCTCACCCTTCAGCTCCTCCTAGGTTATTTTCTTATTCACCAAGCCCATTTGTGGGGCCATTGGCTGGATCATGGTTAACAGGTCAGAGGCCACACCTTCAAAGAAAACTCACTCCCCTTCCAATAGTAACCATTAGCTCACAGTATCTCCTCAACAATGAATAAGTATTCATATGTCATTTCTGCATCTGTGCCAGAACAATGCCTGGTTGTGATCTTACACAGGTCATGAACCATAGCAGCTGTGTGTTCGTAGGTGCAAGGGTCCAGTCATGACAGGAAACACTGTTCTACCCTAGTTATCTCCCTCATCTCTGGTTCCTTCATTTTCCTTCACCCCCCCTTTCCCTCCCTTCATCCCTCCCTCCCTCCCTCCCTC
>NW_022196910.1:19236720-19240917 GCF_008632895.1 Mastomys coucha
TCTCTCCCTTCCTCCCTTCCTTTCTCCCTTCCTCCCTCCCTCTTTTCCTCCCTCCCTCTGTCCCTACCTCTCCCTCCCTCCCTTCCCTCCCTTCCTTCTTTCTCATCTCTCCTTTGGTGTTCCTTGAGCCCTCTGAGAAGGGACTATGATACAGAAGTCCTATTTGTGATAACACACCATACAGATACCTTCTCTCTTCCCTATCAATTGTGAGTCTCTGCATTGCTCACTGTCCACTACTCAAACAAGCTTCTCTGATAATGACTGACAGCTGCACTCACCTATGGATCCAGAGGCACCCATCTAGAAAGCAGTTTAGTGTTCTGAGTATAGGTTTGGTCTTCCTTTGTTAAATTTATTCCACATGTCATTTTCAATGCAGTTATTTTCTCAAATTCATTTTCAGGTTGTTTATTGTTTACAGACGTATAATTGGTTTTGCAGAGTGATATTGTTTCCTAAAGTCTTACTGGTTTTGTTTACTAATTATAATTTTTCCAGATTGATTAGGATTTTCTCCATAAATGATCATGTCATCTGTAAGTAGATATGATTTTTTAAATTATATCTTCATGCTTTCTATTTTTGCTTTTGACTAGAGCTTAAGTTCAACAATAAATACAAATGGTCTGAACAGACACAAGGGGCTTTATTCCCCCTCCATCTCTTCATTCTTTTTCCTTTTCCCTCTGTCCTTGTCTCTCTCCCTTCCTGGTGGTCTTCATCTTTAAGACCTTAAACCTCATCATAATCATACTGTAAGAAAGACATGATTTACAATCCACATTTATCCAAATTTCAGTAGAAATAATTTACAAAAATTTGCAGATCTGGGAATTATAATTATGGAAACTGGGGCCCCAGCCTCTCTGGCTTCTTAGAACCCCAAGAAAGAAGTTTAGGTTCATAAGAATCAAATAATAAACTATTTTTTCTTTATAATAGAGTGTTTGTCTCCCAAATGGAAGGCTGAGGTTTAACTCAATGAAAAAGCCCTGGCCCAGTACATATAAATTCCTTGGTTTGATCCTGGGTACTGCCAAACTCTCAATGTGTGTGTCTTTCTCTTTGTGTTTCCTCAATTCTATGGTCTACAGAGTTCTCCACCTTGGTGGAAATTTATACATTTACTGGTTTTAGTGTTCTGCATTCTAGATTTGGCCCCAATCTCAAGATTTTAATTATTTTAAATTAATAGATGTGACCCCCAATGCTGTCTTTTTTTGACGAATGTAAAAACAGTAACCAATTACTATGGTGATTACCTTTTTGTTGTTGTTGTAAGACTGTAAGTTTATTGACTATTTTCTATGCCTAGATGTAGTGAAATTTCATTTTTATAGGTATTATGCACCTCATCTCTTAAAGTACTAATTTGTTTATATTTATCCCCCAAATTATTTATGCTACTCTGTATCAGGAAATTGTATAACAATTTTATAATTTTCTTTATTAAAAATAGCTGAAGCAGTTGTTTTGAAGCTAGTGGGTGATGAACCATCTCTAATTCAACATGTTAATCATGAATGCTTGGGGGGGATTATTTCAGAATCAAGGAATTAAGAAAAAAATATTATCTCCTTAAACAATGGATTTTCATTTTTACATGTACATTTCTGTTTAACTCTAGACATGGGACTAAAGGGACTCTTACATTCAAGAACATAGTCCATGCACAAAGTTTCTTAGCAGCTTTCAATCTTCTTAAAGGGTAGCTTATAGTCCAAGAAGCTTACTTCAGAGAGGTTGAAATAAGCGGCAGAGAACAGAACAGGCACAATATGATCAGGGGTATAGGAAACATGAAGGAGGTTGATATTGAAAATAATTGTATGTATAACTTTAACAATTCTCTGCTTAGGTCTCCTTGCTCTTCATATAGGAACATATTTCATCATCTATTTCTGCCAATTCAGCTAATTATAAAATACCTTGAGGACAAAGATTTGCTATGATCATATGCGCTTCAAGTACCTCCCATTTTCCTGTATCTTTTGAACCTAATATTCATAGTAGCCACTAAACAAATGTTTGTTCAACTCCATTTAAGGCTATTGTGAAGAGAAATTCAATTGAGCATCATTATATAGACGCTTGAGGCAATGATATTGGTGACAGTTCAGTCACTTTGGGTCTTAAGATCCAGGACTCAGCACAGTTGTAGTTGCTGAACCACATGTATCTTTGGGTCTCATCAGGAATTGGAATATGAGATGTTTTGTCACCAGCTGGAGACACCCCCTTACCTTCCCTGGACTTTGCTTTCCTTCTCTCCATTCTTTACTCAGCTATGTCTCTGTACATATCCCATGGCTCTCTATCCTCAGGCATCAGCTTGTGTGAGTCTTACTAATGTCTTTTCCTGAAGATTCAAGCTTCATCCTTGACTCCCAAGTGGCCAGACTGGATCCATAAATAGTCTCTAGGGACAACCACTATGGTTCTTTCATTTGCTGTGTGACTTTGCTTTCTTCCTTTGTGGATTTGCCATTTCTGTGTGATCTGTTGAATTGACTTGCCCAGTAGTAACTGTTTCTCTGAAGTTCACAAGGATTTCTTCTCTCCTCTCATTCTAAACCTTAAATTATGCAACTTGCTCTCACTGGGCTAGACACTGAAGCTGGTCCATGCACTGGCTACCTCAGCTTCACGCTCACCTTACTCTTTGTTATCTTCTTCAGTCCAGTACCATGTAGCTAATGTCCTGAAGTCTCAGTGGCCACTGCCATGTTCATCTTTTATAGTAAATGGGGCTTCTAATCCAGCCAAGATGGAAATATGTATTAAAGATGGATCTCTCTCTTTTTCTATCTGCAAAATTCTCTTAGAAAGTATTAATACTATGTCCAAAATAAGTCTATCTTTCAACCCATTCATCTATCCATCCAACACTTATTGGATTGGATTCAACACTTATCCATCCAGTACTTATTGAGGACCCTCTAAATTAAAGCTATAACTTTCAGGCTTAAATTGTGATTGGGAAAATAAGCCATACAAACACTTTGTAGATAAAACACTACTACTTTTATAGCTTGTAAGATGATAGCATGAATTCTTCTCTTTTTTTTTTGCTATAAAATGATGAGTTATATATTTTTGATCTTGGAAGTAACTTTAAGGCTAAGCATATTTAAGTTCAAGTAATAAAAATATAATCTCAACTCTATTAAATGAGATATTTTAAAAGGGAGCTGTCATGTGCTGGACACTTTACATACTTTATGAGAAATTTTATTATTAACTACAATTTAAGTATGAAAATGAGAAAATGAGGCCCAGGGAAATGAAATAACATGTCCAAAGTCAATTGCCAGGGAGCAGCAGAGAGGCAGGTGGGTGGGAGAGAGGTATTTGAGTTTAGGTAGGTTTTGGTCTAAAGTCCAAACTCTTAAACCTTATTTTAGCATGTTTCTAAGTATTTAGTAAATATTAAAAGTAACATTTGAATTTTTAACATCAGGTGACTCTCAAGTGTCCTATATTCATTTCTTTAGGAATGATGGCTTTGAAAAACATCAATCCTAATTTTTTGTATTACACACTAACACTCTATAGTCACCTTCAATGTATAGATTTTTTTTTTCCAGTACAACTAAAAACATTTACTTAACATCTCACTCATCAGAAACATAGCTAAAAAGGAAAGGGTTTCCAAGGTAGGAAGACCGCGAACTTGCAGTTAACTTATCAGAGTTTGGTGTCTCAGCCCCCTCTTACTTGAATGTTCTTAGGCTAGGAAACAGAACAATACTGAACACTGTGATGGAAATTTGACTGAGTTCTAACAATGCATGTTGTGTTGTTTCTCAGCCTATGTTAGGAAGAGGTGAGATGGAAGGGGAAGAGATATTGCTACAGGGAATAACAGCGGTGATGTCCTGATGGAGAAAGGATGGGGGAGCCTGTAAAAGCAGACAATGACACCAAAAGCCAGTGCTTGAGAGACCATTTATTGTCAGACACCAGAGTGCCTGCATGTCTGTAAGGCGTTTCTCTTTGATTGCTTCTTTACAGCCGTTCAAAAGGCACCTATGCATAGACCATTAGGGGTCCAGTAGAGAATTAAAATATAACCAAGTATTTTCTTTTAGAAGGAAAAAAAAATAGAAAAGCGTGTGCCACATGTGAAGACCAAAGTGTGGATACTTCGTTCCTTCTTAAAAGGGGGAACAAAATACCCATGGAAGGGGTTGC
>NW_022196910.1:19241014-19248680 GCF_008632895.1 Mastomys coucha
GGACAATCCAGAGACTGCTCCACCTGGGAATCCTTCCCATATTCAATCATCAAATCCAGACACTATTGAGGATGCTAGCAAGTGTTGGCTGACAGGAGCCTGATATAGCTGTCTCCTGAGAGGCTCTGAAGTACCCCACTAATCCCGGAGGTTCACAGCCATCCATTGGACTGAGCACAGGGTCTCCAGTGAAGGAGCTAGCCCCTTAGGATGAACAACAATATGAACTAACTAAGAGTACACATGGTGGGACTAATGGCTCCAGCAGCATATGTATAGCAGAGGATGGCCTAGTCAGTCATCAACGGGGTGGAGAGGCCCTTGGTCCTGTGAAGGTTCTATGCCCCAGTGTAGGGGAATGCCAGGGCTAGGAAGCTGGAGAGGGTGGGTTGGTGAGCAGGGGGAGGGAGGGAGGGAACAGGTTTTTTTTTTTTTCATTTTTTTTGGAGGGGAAACTAGGAGAGGAGATATCATATGACATGTAAATAAAGAAAATATCTAATAAAAAAGAAATTTAAAAAATTAGAGCACTGAAATCCAAAATTGTTTTTGAGTTTCCAGGAATGAATTTGTATTCTCTGAAAAGCCTACTCATTTGGAATTTACATCCCAGTATTCCTTCTTGATGCTCACTGACCCTGAAAAAGTTAAGCAGTTTCTATGAGAGTAGTCTTTTTCTTTTCTTTATGATAGCATAACATACTATCATTAATAATGTTAGGAATTGGTTCTTGCCTGTGGGAGGGATCTCAAGTTGTGCCACTCATTGGTTGGCCATCCCCTCAGTATCTGTTCTGTCTTTGTCCCTGAACATCATGTAGGCGGGATACATTTTGGGTTGAAAGTTTTGTCGGTGGGTTGCAATCCTTATTCTTCCACAGGAATCCTGCCTGACAATAGGAAGTGGCCACTTTAGGATCCATATCCCCCAATGCTAAGAGTCTCGTCTAGAATCACCCCCATAGACCCTTTGGGACTTTCCACCAGGCCAGGTCTCTGGCACATCTTAGATATTGCTTCTCCCCCACGAATCTCCCTTCTCTCTCCACTGCTCTCCCTACATATGACCCCCCCCATCCCCTCCCCATCCCTCTTCCATCCAGTTACCTCCTTTCATCGACCTTAGTATCTATTTTGTTTCCTCTTCTGAGAAAGATTCAACCATCCTCCCTTGGGCCCTCCTTGTTAATGACTTCTTTATATATGTCTTGATTATAGCATGGTTATCCTGTACTTTATGGCTAATATCCTCTTATAAGTGAGTACATATGATAAACATACTTTTGGGTCTGGTTTACCTCTCTCAGGATGATATTTTCTAGTTCCATTCATTTGCCTATGAAATTCACAATGTCTTTGTTTTTAATAGCTGAGTGGTATTCCATTGTGTAAATGAACTACATTTTCTTTAACCATTCTTCAGTTGAGGGACATCTAGGTTGTTTCCAGTTTCTTGCTAATAAAACTGCAGTGAACATAGTTGAGCAAGTGTCCTTGTGGGATGGTAAAGTATCTTTTAGGTATATGCCCAGGAATAGTATAGCTAGATCTTGAGGCAGAGCTATTCCCAATATTCTGAGGAACTGCCAAATTGATCTCCAGAGTGGTCGTACAAAGTTTCACTCCTACCAGCAATGGAGGAGTGTTACCCTTACTTCACAACCTTGTCATCACCTGCTGGCCTTTGAGTTTTTGATCTTAGCCATTCTGATGGGTATAAGGTAGAATTTTAGAATTGTTTTGATTTGCATTTCCCTGATGACTAAGGACAATGAATATTTCTTTAGGTGCTTCTTGGCCATTTGAGATTCCCTTGTAGAGAATTTTCTATTTAGCTCTGTACCCCATTTTTTTAATTGGGTAATTTGAATTGTTGGTGTCTAAATTCTTAAGTTCTTTATATATTTTTGCATATTAGCACTCTGTCAAATGCAGGGTTAGTGAAGACATTTTTCCTAGTTGGTAGGCTGCCGTTTTGTCCCAATGACAGTGTCCTCCGACTCAGAGAAGCTTTTGGTTTCATGAGGTCCCATTTATTAATTCTTGACCTTAGTGCCTGAGTCATTGGTGTTCTGTTCAAGAAGCTGTCTCCTGTACGGATGAGTTCAAAGTTACTCCCCACTTTCTGCTCTACTAAATTTGGTGTATCTGGTTTTACATTGAGGCCTTTGATTCATTTGTACTTGAGTTTTGTGCAGAGTGATAAATACGGATCTATTTACATTCTGTTACATGAAGACATCCAGTTAGGCCAGCACTATTTGTTGAAGATGCTCTCCCTTTCCAAACGTATGGTTTTGGTTTCTTTGTCAAAAGTTGAGTGACCTTAGGTGCTTGAGTTTTTTTCTGTGTCTTCGATTGGATTCCGTTGATCCACGTGTCTGATACTAGGCAGTGTTTATGACTGTTTCTCTGTAGTGTGGCTTGAAGTCAGGGATAGTGGTACATCCAGAAGCTCTTCTATTGGTCAGGATTCTTTCTTAGCTATCCTGGGGCTTTTGTTTTTCCATATGAGGCAAAGAATTTTTCTTGCAAGATCTGTAAAGAATGATTGTCTTGTAAAGTGTTTCCAATAATTTAATGAAGACTGGTTGGCACCCAGCTCCCAGCATGGGGTGGCAGAAGGGACACCTGAGGAAAATTCTCTACTGCTTTTCAGCTTCAGCTCATTGCAGTCTACCTACATTTTTTACTTGGATCTGTGAATTTTAAGTTTTGCATTTTACAATTTAGGAAATTTCATCTGCCATGGTGCTTCCTGGGGGAGTAAGCTGCCTTGAGACCCATCCTTGCTTGAGCTCCTCATTACTTCTTATACTTCTATGACACTTGACCACATTTCTCCTTTCTCTTCCTTGCCCAGTCATTGCACAGGAGCCACAGGGCTGCTGTGATCTATCTAAAGTTCAGCTCCAGGATTTCCACTGACCATTTTGTCTTCTGCTAACTCACTGTGCACACTAGGCCAAGAAGCTCAACTTCTCTAGTCTGTTTTATCTTCCTGTCCCTCTGTTCCTCTGTCTTTCCTTCCTTCCTTCCTTCCTTCCTTCCTTCCTTCCTTCCTTCCTTCCTTCCTTCCTTCCTCCTTTCCTCCCTCCCTCCCTCTCTTCCTCCCTCCCTCTTTCCTTCCTTCCTTCCTTCCCACCTCTCTCTCTCTTCTTCTTCTCTCTTTCTCCCTTCTTTCATTTTTTACATTCCTTCTTTCAATTTTGGAGACAATGTCTTTCCATGTAGCTCAGGTTGGCCTTAAGCATGTGATGCCTTTGTCTTTGTCTTCTGAGTACCCAGCGTACCTGTGGGCACCACAACACTCAACACAGCCTTAATATTTTTTTTCTACCTGCTCTTGCAGCATTTTCTGTTGCCATTAGTACTATCTAAATGTGTCTGTTAGGACAGATTTAAATATGTATTCTGTATAGCTTTTAATCTGTGGACTCTGAGGTCAGATAGACTTGCTTTAACACTTTCTAGCTGTGCGAGTATCGATAGATTGCCTTAGTTGTCTCTATACTTTCCCTATATAATTATAAAGCAGAGATAAAGTACTTAATCCCCAGAGTTGTTGTGAGCACTACATAAATTACTAACACACCTGCAGTATCTGGAATCATGTCTAACATATAGTGCGAGCCTCCTAAGGGACACAGAAATGAATATTTTTTTTAAAGAGTTGGCAATTTAGTGGAGTAGATACAAATATAGATTCACAAGAACACTGAGTGTGGTGGGTGTACAGCGGAGGAGAAACTGCAAGACTGAGTAGAACATGGAGGAAGCAATTAATTTTAGTGAAAAGAACCAGGCAAGGTCTCATGAATTAAGTTAGCTGTGGTCTGGACATTGAGAAATGAGCTGGTGGCAAGGGAGGGCATTCTTGATAGGAAAAAAAAAAAAAAAAAAAAAAAAAGGAGCCAGGGGACAGGAACAGGAAAATCTTTAATGAGTTGGCTCTCTTTGCTGGGATATTGGGGTAGTATAAGGGTGGTAGTGGAGCATGAAGGGGAACAGGGTGGCCCAGGGTAAAGTCAGGAGTGGGTTTTTGGTTTGCTAAGGGCTGTGGAGCAGATATCACCAGTAATAGGAAGTGTTGAAGCCTTGTTGATGTGAAGGGATGCAATCCCTCCATTTGTAGGATAGGAGGAAGGTTGGTAATTCTGTCAAGGAGAAATTAGAGAAGAGGAAAGACAGATGGAAATAGAGACATTGTAATTGTCTGGGTCTAGGACTGAAAGATTTAAAATTGTAAGTGGTTGTGAAGCTGGAGAGAAGAGCTCCAGACTGAACTCTGGGAAAATAGATGCTGCCATCATTTCGGCTATTTGTGCCGTGCAGCTTTTCCCCTAATATGGCTCTTTCTGTTGACCTACAGTTTTCCTGGAGCTCTCTCTGAAGATCTACCTGTCTCCTGTCATCCAAGTGTATCCAGGCATAGAAGGGTCAAGTAGAAAGCCAGTTATAAACCAGAATTTTTTATTCTCGTTTCTTTGAAGTGGGTGACATTGTAGAGGCAGAACCAAATCACAGAGCAAATATCTTTTGCTTAATGAGATAAGAGCTTCCAAGCAATAATTAATTGGGGAGGCTTCTTCCTGGGAACCAACAGACTGGAGGTGTAGTCAACCTCTTTATCATGCATCTACAATAGGTATTGTGTAGAGGAGGTCTGAGAAGATAATGTTGTGAAGCACCATCTGTGGTACAGAGTACTGGTTTTCATCACTGTCTGGATTTTGCTATAGCAAATAGGAAAGAGATCATATAGATCAAAAGCAGTAACTACTTTAGACAACTTCTATGCATTTCAAGGGAGACCTTTTCCTTACATGAGAGGGTACATTTTAAGCAACTGCAGTTTATGAAGATTCTCTTTTAAATTATTCTATCTGCTAGGACAAAAGCAGATGAAGTCCATAAATTCATATGAAATACAGATTAGAAACCCGTGGATGCTGATGTAATAGAGTAATATTTGAAGACAATTAGAAGCAGGCAGAAATATTAAGTTAACAGTTTTAGAATGGTGATGATGTCCTATGAGTAGAGATTGTCCAGGAAACCCAAGACCACATTTTAGCAATAATTCTCCAGTGAGATGAGTACATATACTTATGTGATCATATGTGATCTATCTTCTATCTATATCTATCATCATCTATTATCTATGTTTGTCTATCACTTACTACCTATCTGTTTTTTTGTTCTTTCTCTCTCTCCCTCTTTCTTCCTCTCTTTCTTTCTTTCTTTCTTTCTTTCTTTCTTCCTTTCATCATCATCATCACCTGCCTATTATAACCTATTTGTCTATCTATCATCTATTTATCATATATCATTTATCATCTATCTATCTATCTATCTATCTATCTATCTATCTATCTATCTATCTATCTAATCTGTCTACCTATTACCTACCTATCTGTCTATCAATTATCTGTTTATCATCTATCATCTAACATCTATTTATATATCTATCCATTTCTCATCATTTATCTATCTTCTATAACCTACCTATCATCTATCTATCTATCTATCTATCTATCTATCTATCTATCTATCTATCTATCTGTCTGTAACATAATTAATACATATATGCAATAGAGAATAAATCACTCAAAGGTTTCTTGTTAAATACTACTACATACCAGACATTGTTCTAAGTCCTTTAAATATAATAATGAGTAAAAATAGATCATGTGAGGGAAGAGAGATTCTTCAGTGGGTAAAGTGCTTGCTGCATGGACTTGAAGATCTGAGTTAAAATCCCAAGAACCCACTTAAAGTCAAGTATTGTAGTGTGGGTCTGTGATCCTAATGTTTCTATGGTAGGATAGGAAGTAGAGACAAGAGAACTTCTGGAAGCCCATAGGCCATATTACCTGGTGAACATGATAGTGGAAAATAAGAGACCTTGTGCCACTTAAGGTTGTCCTCTTACTCCAAAATGCATGGTCCCCATACCCCCCCTCTTTCTCTCCTTCTCCCTCTCTCTCTCCCTCCCCCCCCCCCCCCCCCCCCCCCCACTTACACACACCCTAACCCTAATCCTAACCCTCTCTGCTTTAGTTTTACTAATAGATTTTTATACCCTCACATTTTAGTCTCATCTGGGCATATGGGTATCAAGTTTGACATGAAATTTTGCAGATTCTCTTGTAGCCACAAGAGAATTGATGTGGTTACATGACATAGTTATGACTAATAAGATATGAGCAGAAGAAATGAGTTATAAGAAAGCCTTTTGCCTCTTGATCTTTTTCTTCTCCTTGCCACTTTTCCCAGCTTGTTAGTGGCACCTCTTAGACTCAAAGATGGAATCCCTACGCTGAAGATGGCAGAGTCAACGTACCATAAGCTTTGGTCCTAAAATGACTTCACAGAACAGAGTCATTAACTGACCTTGAACTATGCACGTGTCTGCTACTGGCTTATTGTGTAAAAGAAAAGTTAACTTTTACCTTATGAATACCAATACATTTTGTTGTGTCTTTGTTGAAGCAGCTTGACTTTCATGCTAACTCCTGCTTAGCAAGTTCCTCCCAGATATTAGCACATAGACACACAATGTCTAACACAGTCCTCAGAACTCCGCAATTCAGTAAATATTAGATTTGTGCCCTTATGTGGTAATCAATACTGAGTGCCTGCTATATTATTTGTTGGACACTAGGTTGTATAAAAATTACACATTCATTTTCCTCCCCACCCCTAACCCCCTTGGAACTAGCAAACTGGCAAGGGAAGATAGAAAAATCTAATATAACAGGGAAATTAAAGTCAAGGAGTCCTGTAACAGGCTCTGTCAGGGGTGGGAGCCAGAGAAAATGAAAGGATTTGGACATTTCTTAAAGGTGCAGCAGTGGATGAAAACACAAATCGGAACAGGAAGCACCTGTTCCATGTTCCTGTGCATTTGCTTTGACAGAATTTGGAATTCTCCTTTCAGTTGTTTTTGGGTCACTGACCTTGAGCTTGGGTGGGAGCAGGGGGTGGTCACTGGCTTTCTCTTTTCTTGCTTCAGACTCCCAACACTAGCTTTTCAAAGGGTTTTGTGTGTGTCTGGTATAGGGGTGGCAGAAGGGACGGAGGTGAGGTTTAGAAGGATTACTGACAATCCTGTAATAACTTTTGAAATAGCTTTTCAGATCAATTCCCATTCATTTCCCACTTTACAGAGATGAGAGGACCAGGGAAGGATCAACAGTTATGAGAAAAACTATGAGAAAAAAAAAACTTCACTCATCACATGTAGAAATGGAAGTTACCTCCCCCCACCCCCCGCCCACATCATGTCCCATTTTCTTTTTCCCCAGTACTTCTGTGTCTTGTTGATGTATTCTTCCTCTCATCCACAAAGGACTTTATGTCATATGGAGAATATCCTCAGAAGCTAATAAGTGAGAAATCACTGTAAAAATGCATGAATAGATCATATAAAGCATCCTGGGTGCTCATTCATCAATATGCTAATCAGGAAGGAGCACTGAGTCAAGTTCAGTTGTTCTGTCTGTTTCATCTAATGGCACCAAACCTCCCACCATGTTCATTTGCTAACCTTGCACCATCATTGTGGGTCCTGTGACCTAGCTCCTATTCTGAGATGCTCTATGATGTCAGAATTCTTTGATACTCAGGTTTGGGACATATACCTTCATGCAAACTTCTCTCT
>NW_022196910.1:19248690-19259691 GCF_008632895.1 Mastomys coucha
TTTCTCTCTCCCTGTTTCTCTTGTCCATAAAATGGCTAGGTGATCTTTGAAATCTCCTTCAGATATCCAATTCCACAATTTGTATTCAGTTCTAGGCATATTGATAAAAGTACAGTGACAACTGTAGCTCTAATGACAACAGAATGATGAAGCATATTACCATTAGTGTTAATGCAATAATCAGCTGTGTTTTGTTCCATATGGCAATTTATTTCAACAATTAAACCCAACTCCATCTGTTTTGGCATCAACAATATTCAGATGGGTTCCTGTACCACATCTTTGGAAATCATTTTATGTTTTTTTTTCAAGTACTGCACCATCAATAATGGCTGTGTAGAGTCCTGATTAGAAAGAAAGCACTCAGTCCAAAGCCCATTTTATTTGATAAAGGAATTGTTCTGCTACTTGACCTTATGGACATGTTACACAGGCTAATCGATAATCTCAGAAAAGGAAAAATAAATCTTGGTGTTGGTATGAAGAGTGTGTGTGAGGGGCATGGTTAGTGGAACAAGCTAAGCAAGCTCCATTGCTGTCAGGAGTGTATTCTACTTTTCTGACCCAGCGATCTGGATGGCACAAGATGTGCGTCCACCTGCAATGGAGACAAGACAAATGTTACCTTTCCTATATCCGGCAGGGGTGTCTTTCTTCAACTAGAGATGAGCTGCATTGACAGAATAGCAATAGGGGGTATTCATCTTGATCTTTATAACACCTGGCAAGAGGTATGATTACTGCTGTAAAAGTATCAAAATAAAGAAAAGAATGGGCTGTCCAAGAACCACGTTATTTATCACATTCAGAAACTCTAACCCAGACTAGCAGGGTAGAAATTCCTTGTCAAATTGCCTCTAGAAATCATTATTTGCCTTCTTGAGACCATATGGGAAGCTGAAGGACTCGCCGGTGCTATCTTTCTTCTCTTGGGTTTCAAGTTGGGGAGGCAGTCTTCTCTTGAAACAGGGATGAATCTACATAGGCAGAGTTGCCACATGTGGTCCTGAACACATACCTGCCTGACAATCCACATGTCAGTTTCTATGTATGCAGGAAATATAGAAAATCACTGGCTGACACATTATTAACAAACATTGAATATATACAGGAAATTTTTGATTTATTTTGCAGCAAGTGTTGAGATGTCTCCAGGCAAAATGGAGCCGGAACTGACCTTATTCAGTCTTTTATCTTCCCATTCATTGTATTCTAATTGGGATTTTTTTTTTCTTTTTGAACACTGCTCCATCTAATTTATTGCATGGCTGTTGAATCCTAAACAAAATAGGCTTATGTCATTCATTTTAACACATTAATATTATGATGGAGACATATGACCTACCCCTTTGCAAGTACACTCCCAATCTTGGTCAGAGTGATACTCACTGTTTTTCAGAGACAGGATGTGCAGGATTGCCACATGCTAGAGGCAATTTTATTCCCCTCAAGGAAATCCTGAACAGTAGATAGATCTAAGTCATATTTGTTTTGAAGGACCACTCCTTCAGTTCAGTGTACACTTTAAAATAGAGTCGTTGCCCCCACACTGTCTTTCAAAGTGTTCTTTTAGCAGATCTTTGCAAAAGAGGGCACTTGCTCACAGTTCCTCATGAAGAGCAATTCAAGAACTGGATCAATAGCCACGTTCTAAAAACTTGCTCAGAATTCAACCTTTATTTGGATTTGACATTCTTCTATACGGTTCAGAGCCGTGATTCTCAACCTTGGATTTCCATTAGGATCATCTGGGGGCCTTTTAAAAAATATTGATGTCTAAGCCCCTTTTCAGATTAATTAAATCAGAATCTCTTGGGGAGGGAGCAGGGCATTGGCATTTTGAAAAAGCTCTTCAGAGAACTCTCATGGACAGTGGGGGTTGGAAGCCTGTAGCTTGTAGGGTTTCATCACCAGAATATCAAAGACCTCTCTTTTCAGTTATTCATTCAATCAATTCTTGAGAAAGTACTAAGTATCAGAAAAGGAGACAATGGACCACAGAGGAATCTGAACACATATAAAGGAATCCCTGCGTTTCCAAAGAAGAGACCATGAGGTTCACATTCATGCCACACATTTTATTATGCTCTACAATGAGTTGTAAGCTTTGAGAAATAAGCTTTGAGCATTATAAACCAAACTCTGCCTTCAATTGTGCTTATAGTTAAGGAAAATCAATTTAAAAATTAGATACCAAGGATGACTCTCATCAAGAAATAAAATCAGAAATAATATGGTAGTGTTTGAAACCGAATGATGGGTCCTCATGACACAAAGGAAACAGTTAAGTGGAAAGCAGAGAAAGCAAGTCCCAGGCAGAATGACGAGTGCATGTAAGAAAATGTGGGAGGTCAGAGAGATTGTAGGGGATCTTGATGGGTAAGAGAAAGCAAGTAGACGTTGGCAATACATGTGAGTGGCTCTGAGCACCTGAAGGTACAGACAGCTGTTGCTTTGATGGACATTTGGTTTCATGAAAAAAAGAAGTCTATGAATTGTGCCTTGGAAGAGAACACTTGGCAGGTATGGGTGAGGAGGTCATGGAGTTTTCTTCTGAAAAAAATGTGTTCCCACCAAGTTCAGTGCTATTTAGTGAATTAACAAAGGGAAATTCCAACTGATGTGCTGATAACTATTACAGAGATTTTCATGTGAGGTGACATCTCTCAGATGGAGTTGAAGCAGTTTATGAAGAGGAGACCTTTTAGATTCACTTTGATACACATACCATGTTTCTGTAGTAGGGAATGATGAAACCCATTTTATGTTCAAGGTATTTTATTGGGTATTTGATCACACTATGATGCCTAAGATTGTGTCATTTATCGAAAAAACATGTTTCTAGTTGTGGTATGGCTCAGTCTTAGCACACACCTTTAGTCTCTCGGCTGGAATACAGACATACCCTTAGTACACACCTTTAATTACAAACAACAAAGGTAAAGTTAGTTTGTAGAAGGAAGCACCAGTGTTTAAAAGAGATGTCTAATTGAGGGGCAGACAAAGTAATGAATCAGAGAAAGACTTGATGGATTAGAATATGCCCAATTCTCAATAGAAGAGAGAGAAGAGGAAAGCTACTTTAGGGAGCAGTGCAGAGAGAGGGGAAGAGGCAATTTTACCAGGAGAGTTTTAAAGAAACAGGCTGAAAAGAGAACAAACTAGACACAAGTGAAGATAGAACAAGCTAGAGAATGAGAAGGATCCAGAAGATTAGAATACATTGTCAAAGTTAGTATGAGACCAAGCAGAGCAATTCAGGAAAAGCCCAAAGAAGTCAGATTGAATCAGTCAGCTTAGAGAAGAATTTGAGTCAGAACAGCTGAGTTGAATCAGCCAGCCAGAGATGAGAGAGAACTAGAAAGGGTGAGTTTATTCAGCAAAACATCTCAGAGGCTGAAAACATTCTTGACCTAGATAAGTTTCTATGGAGGCTAGAAGCTTATAGGACTAGGCCTAGGTTAGCAGACTGAGGCAATAAGCTTCCTAGATGACAATTACACAGGAGAATAAAAGTTACTGTTACAAGGGTACTTGACTGGAGCAGGAAGCCCAGGAGAATGTAGGTCAGGAAGGCAGTGAGAGGAATCACTGACCAGGACTTGAGCCAGTGGAGTGTAAGTGAACCTTAAGAAATATTTCTGAGTGTTGGTGGAATGGGTCAAATAATACGACAGCGTAGAGAGCTGGGTGAGGTTACTATAGAATCTGGCATGCAATGGGCCAATAAAAACGAACTTTCAACCTAAGAGAGGATTTTTAGAGAAGTCAGTCACTTGAGCATTAGTGGGCTAAGGAGAAAAAGCCAACAGACAAGGCAAGAATAGGATGGAAGAGGCCACAGTGGCCTTAAAGTGGTCCTCGGGATAGGTAAATAGAGGGTAGGATTTAAAGAACAGTGGAAGGAAGAATTTCCCCCAAGGATTATGTCTTCTTTAAAGACTAGCAGGGGCTGGGCAGCATGGCACACGTGCAGATCTAATCATACTGCTTCATCCAGCAAACACCTTCACAGGGTCTGGGGAGATGGCCCAGTGGGGAAGAGCACTTGCTTTCGAAGCATAAAGACCAAGCAAGATGACCTGAGCTTGACTCTTCAGAACTCACATTCAAAGCTTGACCTGGCTGCATGGTCCTGTAACTCCAGTATTGGTGGCCTGGACAGTTGGGTCCTGAGGGCTTGCTGGCCAGCTAGCCTAACAGAAACGACTAGCTTTTAGTTCATGGATGAGAGGTTCTTTCTAGGTAGTGGGATAGAGGGTGATAGAGGAGCTATCTGATATCTGGCTCTGGACTCCACATGCACACACACGGGCACGTGCACTAGAATATTTACTGGCATGGATCATATACCACACACACATATGAACACATGCACACCCATAACCCACATACACACTTGCACACACACAGGCACCCCCCCACAAACACATACACACACAGATCACTATAAAAGACAACATTGTCACAGAAACAGACTTACTAGAAAGAAAATGAAATTGTTATTTTTTTTTCCTTGGGACAATAGTTAAGAAAGGTAACAAATAAAACCTGTTCAGGGGAACATTAAAAGCAAAAAAAGAACTCCATCAAATTAGGAAATGCTGGATCCAATAATGGGATTTCCTAGGAAATTCAGAATTTACCAAAATACTCATTATGTTCCCACCATTGTTAAATGAAGTCACACCTTTCCTGCTCTTTTATTTGAATGAGATAGCCAAACTAAAAAGATTTGTTTTGAAATTACTGAAATGACTCAGAATGCCCTCTAAATAGTAATCATTATTCTATGTTGCAGCAAACAGTGATTTTGTTGTTGGTGTTCTGAAATCACTCCTCAGATCAGGCCTTTTAGCAGCAGTGTTCAGAGAGTAGAGGACCGGGATGAAGGTTTTGTTTAATCACGACGTTCTGTTCTTTACACCTGAAAAGCAACTCCTGCCTTTTGCAGATCAAACTTTGGCTTTTAGCTTTTGTGTTGGGTGGGTAATCTTTCCATCCCGGCATGAGGCAGAGCGGTGAGCTGTCTCTGTTATATTATCAGCCATAATAGTTTCCTCTTCCAGGGCAATTTCTTAAACGCATGATTTCAAAATCAATAAACACCCCATAGCCTTCTGTTTCAGAATTTACTTATTCATGAGATGTTTATCTCTGTAAATTCCCGGGAAGAATTCATATTGCTTAATCCCAGCATATTGGATTGAATACTTATCAGTTGGAAATTAGCTCTTATTAAATTTTCTTGGCAACTTTGTAACAGTTGCCAGGGTTTCCTCTTCTAGAGATCAGGTCTTTACTTTTAAATCTTAGAAAGAGAAGAAACTCATGTTAGCATCCTAAGAATCATCAAGAATGGCTTGCCTGCTTGCAGCCTGTTCCATTTTCGTGTTAAGAGGGGTGAAGTCCTCATGCCCCCAAAACAATGCTTTCTGAAGAGTATTTTCCTCAAGGTTGTGAGTTTCAGTATTGGCCCAGGGAGACTCCATCTCTGACAGGTAGTGACAAACTGAAAGCAGAGCTGACCATCAGCGGAGCTGCTTCCCCAGAAGGGTGCTTCTGACAGCCTTTGTTTGGTCACATGGTCACTGGACGCTTCCTTCCCAATGTAGAATGTGATCTGTTGTCTAAGGAATTATTTTGTACTTCTGTGGCTGGGTGAGCAAGAGGCGTATCCTGCCCCCGTTGCCTGGTGGAGGCAGTCTGCTCAGGATGGCCTGAGCCTAGGGAATAATGCTGTGCTCTGGGTTCATTTGAATAATCTCCCCACTCATTAAACACAGCTGCAAGGCAAGAGGCAGAAGAGTTCAAAAGGCAAGCCAAGGGAATATATTAGTAATAAAATTATCGTTTCGGCCTGTAGGCATGTTTTCCCAATATTTTTGTACTTCATTAATTACAACAAGACCACTTTTGTCACTTACTAAAGGAAAAAAGCAGGGGAGAAAAGGTTAGAGGGATATTTTGACTAAGAGTTGTAAGTACAATGTATACACACGTTAGGGAAGTGTTAGGTATACTGCAATTAAACTTTAAGAAAATCTTTGGATGTTATCCAACGAGTCATTTCTTCATTGTATAATTTAAATCCCCGGTGAGCTAGGATTAGAAACTGTTGGCACAAAGCAGCCGCATGAGTCAGTCTATCCTTAGTGCCCTGTGTGCACGTCTCCACCCAGCAGCCCCCAGAGCCGTGTGTGTGTGTGTGTGTGTGTGTGTGTGTGTGTGTGTGTGTGTGTGTGTCTACCGCACATGCACCCTACTGGTCTAAATGTTTTGGTCTAAATTCCAGAAAACCTCTTACCCACATCAGACAACACATTTATTACAGAAAATATTGAGTGGGAAAAAGAAAAGGGCAGAAACAAAAGGCATAGAGAGAAAGCAGCATTTCTCCTCCTTTCTGTCCTTGAGAAAGGATGCTGTTGGTTTCTCTGCAGTGGCAGACTCCAAGGTCATGGCCTTTGTGTGGATTCCAGAGTGGATTCCTATCTATCTTAACCCTTTAATACTGTTGACCATGTCTTGTAAGGATGACTCATCATGATGACACTTTAAGGTGTATTTTAATATATTTAGATTTTGGGTGGTCCAACTCTGCATCCCATTGTGTGTCCCTTCCTGGGTTGTGGATTGTGTCAGGTTTTATTACCCTAGAGACTCCTGTCCTTTTCTAAGCTGAAGCAGATGATAGCCACTCTGTCATGCTTCCTAGAGGGAATCTGATGAGGTCCCTTTGTCCTTTGTTTTTCTTCCTTTCACACATTGCCTGGATTCACTGAAAGTGGGGGGGGGTGGATATTTCAGAATCCCATTCTCTTTTCTCACATTAAATTCTTCCGAAGACAGAAAGCAATGGGCTGATTTAAACAATGACTGAAGTTATCTCGTTAATTTTCAAAAAAATCCTGCCCACTGTCACTGTATGAGAATAACTCGTCCTAAATGTATACTCAGGTGTGGTGGATTGAAGCCCATCCTTGACCTAGAAATCATCTCCAATCAATAACCACTTGCAAAGGAGAAATTAGTTTTATCTAACATAGTCTCATTGGGGATACAAACTACTCTTAAAGGCAGGACGCCATTCTCAGCAGTAAATGGCCAACACAAAATGACCTCAATAGCATTTTGGATGTTCTTTGTGTCATAATGCTTCATTATAATATCTACCATCTATCTATCTATCTGTCTGTCTGTCTATCTATCTATCTATCTATCTATCTATCTATTTATCTATCTATCTATCCATTATCTATCTATCCTGTTATCTCTCTATTACCCACCTATAAATTTACCTTATGTGTGCTTTGCATACATATTAGGATTTTTGGTTTTGTGTTTTTTATAGGATTTCTGTGTATATCTCTGTGTCTTTTATATGTCTTGTGTTTTCAGCTCTTTTTCTTCTGATTATTTGTTTTGTCCTATTCCAGTTTGTTTATTTTCTTATTCTTATTTTTATATGCCTGTTTTTTTCTAACAAGAGAGAGAGAAATGATAGGGATTCAGGTGGGAGGGAAATTGGGGAGGATGCCGGAGGAGTTTGGAGGAGTGAAATTATAATCAAAATGTATTGCATGAATATATTGAATTTCGATAGAAAAAAAATGGATCCTCAGGAATCAGTGTAGGGCTACTTGCATTGCAAAGCTTGAAGAACAGGGCAGTAGCTTGCTTCTGAGCTTTTGGGTTAATCACATCTGTTCTACATGAAATTGTTCCTGTTGGCTGATAGGTAGAAAGTGAACACAGAGGGCTGAAAATGAGAACCTAAGTCTCTGGGTTGGAGCCCTCCCCGAAGGCAAGCTCTCTGCTTGCGGGGGAGGGGCAGAGAGGGCTGTGGATCTGCAGAACCTCCTCCTATGTGAAGAGGGAGGTAGAAAGGATCCTGCTCTGGCTGCCCTGCTGCTTCTGAGGCCTGTGCCCCTCTGTGTTTCCTCTTTTAAGTTTCTTGACATGTTCTTACAGAGGAAATTGTAAGTGGTCAAAGTGAGAGTCAGAATATCATGTGAGCCTAGTAAGATGCATACTGTAGCCTTCTGAGCTATGGAACCCAAGGATAAAGAGAAGACTGGGCTGCCTAGAGTTCTCTATGTAAGACTGAGGCAGATGGGCTTTTCTTCATTCAATTCTGTATGTTCAATGATGTCATCTTTGTTCAGCTCACACTACACTTAGGAACCAGAGGGGTGGCTTTTCCCAGGGACTAGCACACCAATTTGTTTTCTAGTGCCAAATGGTCAGCCCTGCAAACATACATACATGTAACATTATACAGACTAAACAGATTATGTTTATGAATATATAAGTATATGTATTTATACATATATGCATACAATAACAATTAGAAAAAAAGGGCCATGAATTGAAAGAGTTGGGAGGGGTATATGGGAGTGTTTGGAGGGTGGAATACGAAGGGAGAAATGCTGTAATTAAATTATAATCTCAAAAATAAAAAAAAAGAAAAATGGACTAAAGAAAAAGAAAATAAACCTTGACAATCCAGATGTAGAACTTTCAGCTCCTTCTCTAGTACCATGTCCACCTGTGTGCTGCCATGCTTGCTGCAATGCTGATGGTGGACTAAACCTCTGAACTGTAAGTCATCCCCAACTAAATACTTTCCTTTATAAGAGTTGCTATGGTCATGAACTCTATTCAAAACAATAAAACCCTAACTAAGGCATTTGTATTAAAATTTATTAAAGTACATGGTTTAAATTTTACTGCAGTTATCCTTAACTTTACCTGCTCATACTGTGTTCTTGGCTCCCCTTGTTGATGGGCTGTCGAGGACACACAGCCATTCCTAGAGCTGCCATTCACTTATTCCAGTTTCCTGTCTCTCCTGTGAACATTATACTTCACCTTAAAATTTATCAATCTAACTTCTCTTAACTCAACTAATTACTTAGCTTTGAACTCTTCTGCTGTGCATAGCATATTGACTCTGAGTCTCCCCTTACATTAACCCATCACACAGACCTCACATCATAATTCTGACACATCCTACACCCTTTGCTTGTCTTCGTACACAGGCTGCTATGGCAAAGTATCATGCTAGAGAGCTTATAGACCACAGATCTCTGTGTTCCCTGTAGTTACTGGGGATGAGACAAGACATCTTTCTGTATTTTCACTTAGATAGAGACATCTTAATGTCTTTTTATATGCTAAATCAGGCAGGGTAGCTATCTAGGGTTTTATAGGGCACACACTTCATATATGGACCTCATCTTTGTGACTTTAACACCTATGCTTTCATACCGTCACCTTGGCTCATCTCCTAATACTGTCCATCACCTTAGAGCTTAAGATTTCAAGGTGTGAATTTTAAAGGATACCAGCTTTCTCATTACAGCAGTCTGACTATGCCTCGCCCAAATTCATTTCCTTTGTATATCAAAAATGTGTTCATTTCCTTTCAATAGCCCCCAAGTGTTCAATTGTTCTAGCATTAAATCAAAGGTCTAGAATCCATTCTCACCTAGATATCATCTAAATTGGGTTTAACAAAGCTTCTAGGTGTGATTTGCCGTTAGGGAAATTGTTCTCCAGATCTCAAATGATTAAATCAAATATGTTAGGTTCATCCAAACCACAGCAGTGGGGCAAGCATAGTATAAGCAAGTGGGAGTTTCCAAGCAAGTCCAAAATCCAATAGTGCAAATACACATCGTAAGGCTCCAGATGAATGCATTTGACTTGACATCCTATTTGCTGAGAATACTTTACTGTTTCGATCTCCGATGCTTCAGGTTGTGCCACTCCAATGGCTTTGCTGAGTGCTGCCTCTGCTGTAGCTCACAGATAAGAGTTTCATGTCTGAAGATCTTTATGTTGGAATGGGAGACTGCTACATTTATTGGTCTGTGGTCTCAGAGCTGGCCCCCAAGTCTGTGGCTTCATTAGGCACTGCCCCATTGACAGACAACATTGAGGTAGTTTACTTCCTGGGCAACATTCCAAAGGTTCTTCATGACTTTGACCTTCACAATATAAGCAGACATAAGCTTCATGACTTGTCTATTTTGCAGGGTAAAGAAAGTTATTATCTAGTAGTCATCAAGGTTTATCTGTTTTTCTTCTAGATGAGCAGCTAGCTTGGGTCATACTATTGCTAGATCTTTCAGGGATCACCAGGCCAGGATGGAGGGACAGGAGCCTTGTAGGCATGTTATTTTTTTTTTATAGTGTCCACACTCTGAGCTTATTATGAAAGGAGAAGACCTCAGGATCACCACTATTCTCTGGGGGGAATATATTTTCATTGTTTTGGTAACATTTAGCTTGCCTATTCATATCAATTTCTCTATTAAATTTGTCCTTGAATTCATTTTTTTTCTGTTAATCATTCCTTGATTTTTTTTCAAAAACATTTTTTCTTATGATATGGTTGAGCTGAGAAACTTTAACTTCTGCTTCATGTAAAAATATATATTCTTTGTATGTGTACCTGTGCAAGTATGGGCACACTTGTATGCGTGGGTGCCTGCAGAAGCCAGAAGAGTTGTTGGATCTCCTGGAGTTGTAGTTTCAGGAAGTTGTACCTATGAGCCTTCTATGTGTGAGGCAAGTGTCCTGCCACTGAGCTACAAACCATATCCCAGAAATGTATTTCTCACAGTTCTTGTGAGTTTAAGCCCAAGATCAAGAGACCAGCAAATTCAGAGCTCATTTTTCTCATACTTGGTTCTCAGATGGTTAAAAGATAAGACATTCTCTCCCTTCCCCCCACCCCCGTCCCTTTTTTCTATCTCTGGATATTTTGCTTCCATGTATCACTGTGCACTATGTACATACTGTGCCCACAGAGACCAGAAAAGGGAATCACATCTCCTGGGACTGGAGTTACAGATGGCTGTGAACTGCCATGTGGGTGCTAAGAAATTGAGCCTAGGTCTTTTGGAAAAGTAGTCAGCTCTCTTTTTCTTTCTTTCTTTCCTTCTTCCTTCCTTCCTTCCTTCCTTCCTTCCTTCCTTCCTTCCTTCCTTC
>NW_022196910.1:19259744-19294977 GCF_008632895.1 Mastomys coucha
CTTTCTTTCTTTCTTTCTTTCTTTCTTTCTTTCTTTCTTTCTTGTGGTTTTTCGAGACAGGGTTTCTCTGCATAGCCCTAGCTGTCCAGGAATTCACTCTGTAGACCAGGCTGGCCTCGAATCAGAAATCCACCTGCCTCTGCCTCCCAAGTGCTGGGATTAAAGGCATGCACCACCACTGCCTGGTGAGTAGTCAGTTTTCTTAATCTCTGAGCCATCTCTCTAGTCCCAAAGGCATGAAGTTCTGTAGGACATTTTTTGGAAGGACATCCATCCTAATTTTGAGTGTTCCATTGCTATAATCCACTCACTCAGTGAAGGTTTCACCTCCTAATGTTTTCATGTGGGCTTATGACCCTAGCATTTGGCTTCCTCAATGCCACCACCTCCAGATTTTTCTCCTTGTGCTCTGACTTCCTCTTATCCTTGCATGCTAACCTCTCATGATCCTTTCTTTAGTTCCTTTCTGGGATCCCTCAGCTTTTCTATTACCATCTTCTCTATGATGTTACAGCTTACATTGTGGCTGTTAGGATTATGACCACACAGCCTTTATCTCCAGTTCAGTTCCTCTGCTGAGCTCTAAGTGTACCTGTACAACCACCCTCAGACACTGTCTACAGATACCTGATACTTTGTAAGTTTACAAAGCAGATCAGCATTTTTTTTTCTATAATGTGTTCTTCTCTTGTATTTCTAGTTCTTGTTGGAGGTACCATGTTTCAGCCCTTGACTACTCTTCCAAACGACGATATCATCTTTAATGCACCAAGTACTACTTTTACAGTGTGGTTTGCTTGGCCCAAGGAGTGGCGCTATTAGGAGGTGTGGCCTTGTTGGAGGAAATGTGTCACTGTGGGGGTGGGATTTGAGACTCTGTTTCTAGCTGCCTAGGAGTCAGTCTCTCCTGGTTGCCTTTGGATCAAGATGTAGAATTATCTGCTTCTTCTCCAACACCATGACAGCCTGGATGCTGCCATGCTTCCTGCCATGATGATAATTGACTGAACTTTTGGAACTATAAGCCAGACCCAATTAAATGTTGTCCCTTATAAGAGTTGCCTTAGCCATGGTGTCTCTTCTAGAAATGGAAAACCAAACTAAGACAACAAGCTAATTTGTTTACATATTTTTATTTTTATTTTTTTGGTTTTGAGACAGGGTTTCTCTGTAGCCCTGGCTGTCCTGGAACTCACTCTGTAGACCAGGCTGGCCTCGAACTCAGAAATCCACCTGCCTCTGCCTCCCAAGTGCTGGGATTAAAGGCGTGCGCCACCACCACCCGGCTGTTTACATATTTTTAACAACCAAATCTCATTTACAAAAACACTCATACTTATTTCACAGACATGTGAGGATTTTAGAAATGTATATGTCAGTGTTATGAGTAATATATAATAAAGTGTTGTTTCTTATTATACTTGGTTCTTACCCTTCCAACAACTCTATACTCCATGTCCAATCAATCCCCGAGTCTTCCTTTGTCTGTCTCTTTAACCATGTCTGCATTTCCAATTTACTCACTTTTCAAATTTTAGCTCTTTTAGTGTCTCACTTAGCAAATTATTTCAACTGATTGTTTTTAACTTCTACCCTTTCCATGCCAATCATTTTCTACCATTTACCCAGAATCATCTTCCCAAATGATACATCTGATTATATAAGTCCTTTTCCCTGGATCTTCACAACATTTCTTTGTCTTACTCTAGCATTTAAATGCTTTCACAGGTTGCTATGATCTGGTGTCTGCTCATCATTCCTAGATCACCTCTGACCCATTTATATTTGAACAGCAATGACAGGCATGTGCCAATCTCTTTTCTCACTGACTTTGTGCTTGATCCCCCATGAAATAATTTACTTCCCTGTTTTCCCTAAGTTAACTTTGACTCATATGAATCAATCATATGTTTTCACTCTTTTTACCTTATGCCTTTTGCATTCCCATTTTTTGAGTTTTAGTTGACAAATAAAAAGAGTATATAGTCAATCTATGCAATTGGTGTTTGATTTCCATAGTGCAGTGTTTACTACATCAAGTCAATCACCATGACCTTTGCCACACATGGCTATACTTTTGTCTGTCTGGGCAGATGTGTGTGAATGTGGTAAAGCCATTGAAAGCCTGCTTTCAGCAAGTGGAACAATATGGCCTTACAGGCTGTAGTCCCCAAGTCATACACTGGATTCTCAGAGGTTACCCATCTTAGATCTCAAAGTTTGTAGGCTGATTTTATGCATTTTGAGTTGCAGTAAAAGGACACTCAAAACTGGATAATTCATAAATAAAGGGGCTTATTCTTCTTACAGTCTTCAACTGTAAGAAGTACATGGAATAATTCTTGAAAATACCAGTTTCATTTCTTTTGGGCTGATATTCAGAAATAGGGTTTGTGCAGTTTCAAAGTAGCTCTATTTTCCATTTAAGGTGATAAGTTGGGGTGAGGGGGCTGCTCCATCTGGGAAGTACCATATGCTGGTTTGACTAATGGAAGAGAGTAGAGGGAAAACAGATTCATGAGGGAATTCTCTCAAGGCTGCTGATCTTGTATTGTAAAATCTGAATGTTCAGCTAATTAATCTAGTCCTAAGGAAAGGAAAGCTCAAAAATGTAGAAGAAGGGCATTTTTGATGTTTGAGGACACCATGACCCAAGCATTTTCCAGACCTATATCCTTCAACATGAAGAATTAAGATTCAACTTGAGTTTTGGTGGGAGTAAACCATATTCAAGTCATAGTGTACCGTTTGATAACTATCTTCCCATTTCTTTCTTCTCTTGGCCTCTGACCACTACAATTCCATTTTCTGCTCTTATAAATTTGAGTGATTGAAATTACACACATAAGCAATGTCATAGAGTATCTGTCTGCCTGTGTCTGGCTTTTGAAATTGAGTATAATGTCCTCTAGATTCATCCATGTTGTAAGATTATGGCATAATTATCTTCTTTTTTATGACTGAATGGTGCTCAATTGTCTGTATCTGAACATTTGTACTGGGTCTTGTCCATTTTGAATCGCAATAACAGAACATTTGAGACTGGGTAATTTATAAAGAAAAGAGGTTTACTTTGGTTCACATTTTTCCATTCATTTGTTGATGTACATTTAGATTATTTCCATATTATAAATATTACTGCGATAGACATAAGCAGAAGAAAACTTTTTTGGGGGGGGATGGCATGATAATCACAGGCAACAACTGCACAGACAAGCAAGACAGACTGTATCGAGCTAAAAGCTTCTGCAGAGGAAGGAAACAATCAGCAAAATGGAAAGGCAACCTACAGATTCAAAGCCTTATCTGCATCTGCTAGTGAGTCCAGAATGGCTATTCAAAATATATCAGAAAGGTACACAAATAAAACAAGACTAAGGAACAAATCGTCCGACTAGAAAAAAAAAAATTGTGAATGACCAGAATAGACATTTTGTCAAAGCAGATATCCAGAAGGCTTCAGCATCCTGAATCAACAGGGAGGGACAAATCAAAAGCACAATAAGATGTCAACACACACATGCAGGTAAAGAAGCCTGTGGGAATGTCAGTGCTAGAGCCATTAAACTGAAAATCAAGCTACAGTGTGACTGAGCAAACCCTCTTTCTGAGTATCAACTCAAAGGGACTGAAATTGCTATCCTCAAGAGATGCTCCAGGCACTGCTTAGCATCCAGGGATGCACTTACAGCAAATGGTCTGAAGGCTGCCTACTTATTTTCTTGTAGGGCTAGTAAGTCTGGAGGCTTGAAGGAGAAGTGTTCCACATAGGCTCAGACATGCATTTAAACAATCAGTCCCAGTTGATGGCCATGTTTGGTAACCTTAAGAGCCTTTAAGAGGTAGGGAACCTTGCTGGAAGAAGGTTATATCACTGAGGGTGGGCTTTGAGATTTTTGTAGCCTGGCCCTACTTCCTGTCTTCTTTTTTTCTTACTGTGTACAGATGAACTGTGATCACATTGCTTCCTGACTGCTGAGTTGACCTCAGCTCCTTTGGCCACACATTCCCCATCTCATGGACCATGCTGTCTCTGGAGCTGCAAGCCAAAATAACCCCTTTCTCCTCTAAGTTGTCTTTTGTCAGGGTATTCTTCTCCAGTGACAGAAAAACTAATGAATTCAGTAAGCCAGTAAATACCACAGCCAGTCAAACTGACGTTTCTGATAAACTATGATATATTCAGTACGATTATAACGCAGGGGATCTTATCTCCGTAGGCTATTCTCCCTTGGGGCAACTGTTTTTCAGCACCTTAGCCTGATCCACAGCACACAGCTCACTCACTGTTTAGTGTCTGAACGTGACATATAATAAAGCCCATGTGTGCATTTGTTTGTATATTATGTGTTGACATGTTTCTGGACTGTCTTGTTGGAGTATTTTGATTATAAAGCATGTTCAATTTCATTACGTACCCCTCCCATGTGTTTTATAGCAGCCAGAAATGACAGCTTCCACCACAGTTCGCTTTTTAATAAATCTTTTGTAAAGTCCATCTTTGGAATCTCCACTGTGTCAGAGGAAAGCATGGTCCTCAGCAACAACAAATGCAAAAAAGGGAGCTGCACACTTTGGCTACCATTTAGATCAGCGGAGGGGCTTTTGTTTTCTCCAGTGTAAGTGCTTTCTGCTTTTGTCTGAGACGGGGCATCATCCGATCTTCAAGGCTCTGAAGAGACTCATTAAATGTGGAAAAGAGCAAAGGTTTGGCTTTTCATTAATTTTGGCATGCAAGTTCACTTGAGAATTGATAGGTAGATGCTGTTTCGCAGGAAGCTTTCCGAAACAAAAGCGAAAGTAAGATATAGTTCACAGCCGTTCTCCTTTCAGAGAACACGTGGGGTTCAGGTGGCCCGCTGAAGGGCTTTCTTTGTGTGGACTGAATGGAACAGAAGTAAACAAGTTTCAAGGCAAATGCCTAATAGTCTGAACTACCTAATGCCTTCCTTCTAGAAATAAAAGCAAAAGCTCTCAAGTCCTTTTGTAAAATCTGAGAAAAGGAAAATACCACACCACCTGAGCTCTCCATTCGGTGACTTTCTCCTATAATTGTGCTTAGCTCAGGGATGTAGTTTAACAAACACATAGTCTGCTATGCTGCTTGCAGACTTGGGACAAAACACCATCCTTACTGGTTCTTTTTTGTTTTGTTTTGCTTTGTTTTTTGTTTTTGTTTTTGTTTTTGGTATACTGTTCCCAAGGCAGGTGACCCTCTGGATTAAAACTTTGTTGACTAAAATGAAACAAAACCATTCACCCGTCTACTCTTTAAAACTTACTTTGGGGTTCACAGTAATAGCAACAGCTTCTAGTCTTTTGAGTGGCTGTGTAACATACACAAGTCTGAAACAAAGAGGGAATTCTACAAGCAAAGAAGAGCATACACAACTCTGCTCCCCGGGGGACTTAAACACATTAAAATCAAAATGCGCTCTCCTTGCAGGATTTAATTGAACTATTTCTCAGTAGCTGGTATCTAGTCTATGTTATTTATATTTAATGTAGCTGTAAGTAGGGATGTTGTGGATTGGGTCTCTGGGCTATAATCATGCTGACCTGTTTAGGATAACACTGCAGGGCTTTGTGAAGCAGTGTTCTGTGCTTCGACCAGTGTGGTGTTATTGCATTCCTAAGGTTGAGGATGGTCCCTATGAGCTTGTGCTCTTCTAGATAAGGAAAAAAGAATCACACCTAGAGGCAGCAGGAGCCAAGAGTGATGTTCAGGGAGTGAGGAAAATGAAGTATATGACTGTGCTGTCTCCAGAAACCACATGAAAGTGCAAGATCCATGCTGCTTGTGACGATTTGTACATGCTCTGCCCAGGGAGTGGCACTATAAGGAGGTGTGGCCTTGTTGGAGGAGGTGTGGCCTTGTTAGAGGAGGTGTGGCCTTGTTGGAGGAGGTGTGGCCTTGTTGGAGGAGGTGTGGCCTTGTTAGAGGAGGTGTGGCCTTGTTGGAGGAGGTGTGTCACTGTGGGCATGGGCTTAAAGACCTTTATCCTAGCTGCCTGGAAGCCAGTCTTCTCCTAGCAGCCTTCAGATGAAGATGTAGAACTCTCAGCTCCCTCTGCACTATGCCTGCCTGGATGCTTCCATGTTCCCACTTTGATGATAATGGGTTAAATCTCTGAACCAGTACACTAGCCCCAATTAAATGTCCTTATATGAGTTGCCTTGGTCATGGTGACTGTTCACAGCAGTAAAACCCTAAGGCGCTGCCACTGACTATACAGAATAAGGAAGCTTCTACTGCAGTGGCAGCAGTGACTGTAGACTCACAGCTGAGAATGAGGGACATAGAAGGCTCCTGTGACATCCTCTCCTACTCTCATTCCCCCCTCAAAAGACATAGTCTAGACAGGAAGCCATTGAAGAGAACTCTTTAACAATTGTGATAAGGATGCTGGAGGGCAGCTATTCACAGAGATAGCTTCTGGTGGGGTTGATGTTGGGGAAGTAATCCATTTTCTTTAAGAGACTGGTCACTGGAAGTTTGACCATGCTCCAGTGAGTGTATGGACAATTCAAAGTGGACTTGGTATATTTTTTTTTCTCTTTTACTTCTTTTTTTTTGGGGGGGTAGGGTAAGGAATTCACAAGGATTGGGTGGGAGGATCTTGGAGGACTGGAAAGTGAATGTGATTGGGGTGCGTCATGTGAAATTCTCAAATCAATAAAAATATTATGTTGGAAAGAAAACCTTAAGCAAGTCAAGTTTTACTCTAGTCATTGTGAACACACGTTATTGAAGATGGGGAGAAGATGGAGGTATGGTACCTAGGACCACTCCAAGATAACAAGTAACAAGTTGTGCTCTCCTGGTCCTTGAGTCCTTCCTCTCTTTCCATTGCAACTTGCAATTTATGGTACCTAGTTCTATCACATGGAACAGGTATATTAGAGCACATATCATTGACACCAGTGGTGGGGTGAGTGGAGCATAATGCATGGAGTTATTAATGTAGCATAATGCATGTAGTCAGACACACTTTAAAAAAACACCTTACCTTCCTTTTTATGACCTAGTGGTCCTAGACAAATGACATTTCAATAGTATCAGGTTGTGAGAACTGACAACTGAACCATCTCTATTATTCAAAATTCACTAAAATCTCTAGGATTGCTCACCATAGGCAAGGAAGAAGGACCTCTGAGCTTTACGCTCTGTGCTGTTTAGTTTTCAAGGACAACATTGGGCACGTCGGACACATTCTTTGCTTTCATTCAGGGTCTAAAGTCAGAAAGTGTGGGTAGAGAAAGACTGGATCTCTGAAATCCAGCTGAGTCGTCCCATCTGTTAAATGATTTATTCTGACCAAGCCTCAGTTTCCATGTTTAAGGTGAAGAAAAGGGTACGACCTACACTTCCCAGCACACTGAGAAGACTGGCAACAAGTGAGATCATACAGACAAAGTCCCTAGCATTATGCTTCCGAAACTACATGCACACTGGTCAACTGAATGCACCACCTATGTCTAACTGTAGGCCACGAGTAATAAGGGCTAACTTCACAATTGACTGTTCATACAGATTATCTTAACAATGGAGAAACCAGAGAAGCCTTGAGGGTTACAATTTCCTTTAACCTTCTATGACTTGTGTCACAGTCCCTTTGGTACCCTTTGGTACTTGAGACAAGGCCTAATGCCCCTGTTTATCTTGACATCCTCATGCCTGGCCTATTCTCCATCTGAGTCAGGATTTCACAGCATATATTGATATACTTCTTGAGATAGTTCCTGCTGTTAAGAGAGGGTATTTTAAATCATTTATCTCCCCTTTCAACAGGTCCAAATTCTTTACTTTCTTCAAACTGCAGATCAATGTCTACCATCCCTCCTTAGCCTGGGTGGTTTGCCATCTTTCTTTGTCAGTGTTTCTGTATCGCTCAGACTGTGTTTTACAAACTCGATTATTATTATTGCTTTTTCCTCTCTTCCCCTAGTAGCATTAGGCATGTAAACCTTTATTTCCTCACATAGATTTTTGTTTCTTAAGGGTCAGGAGGATACTCTATGTTCCCTTTATTCCCTGTAGCACCAGCTGAGTTCTGAGAACACAGGAAAGATAGAATACATTTATTTTTGTCACTAGCTTATTTATGGAGAGTTCAGAATGTCAGTGAAGTGTGTTGAGACAAACACCAGCAAGTAATTTTGAAGCTAAGTAAGAGGAAGAAATTCAGTGGGGACTCAGGGTCGAAGGTGAAGAAGGAAGACTGGAAAGTCAGAGGCGCCAAGTTTGCCTTGTGTGGTGCAGGGAGGAAGGTGAGTGTTGGTCTAGAATTCTAATTGATGGACCAGTACTTAGCCCCATGTGAAGGAGACAGAGACTCTCCAGGAAAAAAGAGCTATAGCCTTGCATCCGAGTCACTGATCCATCAGGCATGGGCTGTGTGCTCACAGAAGATCCACAAAACCCCTCTGGCCCTATGCTTCTTTGATTATAAAATAAAACACTTTCCTTGGGAAACATCAAAAGCCTTAGCTCAGTGGTTCTCAACTGTCTTAATGCTGCAACCCTTTAATACAGTTTTTCATGTCGTAGTGACTCCCACATAATAAAATTACTTTCGTTGCTACCTCATAATTGTAATTTTGCTTCTGTTACGAATTGCAAGGCACATATCTGTGTTTTCTGACAGTCTTAGGTGACTCCTGTGAAAAAACTCAGAGGGGTTGAAACCTACAGGTTGAGAACCATTACCTAAGCTGATTCTAAATCCTGTTTCTTGCTAGGCCTGTTAGTGCAAGCCTATAATACTAGCTACTCAGGAAGCTGAGGCAGGAGGATTGTAGAATGAGTTTAAGGCCAGCCTAGGCAACCTTGTGAGGACCTGTCTTGAATAAAAGTGAAAACTAGACTGGGATTATAGTTTAAAGACAAAACAGTTGCATAGCATACACACAATACTAAGCTCAATCCCTAATACTGAGTGAATTAATGAATGAATGGATGAATGAATATGAAAATACAAGTGTATTTCAAGGTTGGAAAGGAAGTAAACAAATTCAGAGACAGAAAGTAGAATTTGAGTTATTCATTTTTTAACCCCAGAGGGTACATCATAGGGTGAAGTACTGACCACACCCTGCCTTAGACCCCTGTGTGCTGCTCTTTATCCATCCAGCACAAGCTGGTTAAATGCTATATAGTAGCACTAGTTAGGACTGGCTATGAAATGGGCATGCTTTTGCCTCTTGGAACTTATGATCTGGTACAGCCACAGAATATGAGTCTCTATTGGGAATGAGCTCCAGGCAAGGCATAAACATTCCAGGGCATGATGGATGAGAGGGACCTAACTTGGAGTGAACTATGGGAAAACTTTGAACGATAAATCATCCCAGAGAACAGCAAGTTGAGGGACAAGAGCATATATCCGATGATCCTTTGATGTGAAGGGGAATGGAAGATAGAATCTGAAGAGATCACCTCTAGTAGATAGGTATGACCCACAGTGGAGGGATGGGGCCACCCACCCATCTCAAAATTTTAACTAGAATTGTTCCTGTCTAAAAGGAACACAGGGACAAAAATGGAGTAGAGACTGAAGGAAAGGTCACCCAAAGATTGCCCCACTTAGGGATCCATTCCTCCTCCAAACCCCAACACTATGGCTGATGCCCAGAAGTGCTTGCTGACAGGAGCCTACTATAGATGTCCCCTGAGAGGCTCTACCAACACCTGACTAATACAGATGCAGATACTTATAGTCAACCATCAGACTGAGCCTGGGTACCCCAATGGAAGAGTTAGGGGAAGGACTGAAGGAGCTGAAGGGGATTGCAACCACATAGGAAGAACAACAATATCAACTAACCGGACCCTCCAGAGCTCCCAGAGACTAAACCACCAGGCAAAGAGTACACATGGGGGGGGGGGGACCCATGGCTCCAGCTGCATATATAGCAGAGGATGACCTTATCTGACATCAAGGGGAGGGTAAGCCCTTGGTCCTGTGGAGGCTTGATGCTCCAGCATAGGGAGAAGCTAGGAGGCAGAAGTGGGTGAGTGGCTAGAGGAACACCCTCACAGAGGCAAAGGGAGGGGGGAAGGGATGGGAGGTTTGTGGAGGGGAGACTGGGAAGGGACAACACTTGAAATGTAAGTTAATAAAATAACCAATAAGAAAAGAAAATACCCCCAGTGTAGCTGGAGCTTAGAGAATGAAACGAGAGAGGGATCTGCAAAGTCTGGGAGGGATAGGGGACAGATGATGGAAAGTTCTCCTAACTTGGCCAAGAGCTTTGGTTTCTGCTTTATGAACAGTATGGAGTACTGAGTGGAGAGGGAGGGGAATCAGCTTGGTGGAAAGTGATTTCCTAGGGTGTGGGGGTGGGTGAGCTTGAGGGTGTGAGACAGTGAGCTGGGGGACACAGCAGCAGTCCTGGTGAGTGACAGCTGCAGCCTGCTCTGGGCAGTTAAGGATGAAAAGTGAGCCCTTAGCTTTCCAGGGTCTCCATTTTCTTGTCTGCCCAGCTAAGGGCTGAACTAAGCACTAGGATCATTTCTGGCAATTTCTGTGGTTTGGTGGAGTGACAACACTTTGGGAGATGGTAGTTCCTATGTGTTTCCCTGACTGATGGTCACAGACTGGGACTCTCACTGCTGCCTTTTGGGAGCACTTTTCCTGTATGTTGGGGCTTCTCACAGAATTCCTCAGATGGAATGTTTACGATAACATTTCAGACTTATCTATGGAGCTTCTGGCCACTGCGGCTTACAGTCTTCATTTTGAGTGTAACTAGACTCTAGCATGTAAGATAGGAAGAAGGGCTCAGAAACGTCATCGCCTGGTCAAGACACAGACAGCGTCTCAGTCAGGAATTCGAAGCAGCTGATGATGTCTGAACGGTGATTTACCAGAGTGGGCTTGTCAACAGTTTCCCAAGGATGGAAGGGGAACTCAGAGAACCCTACTGCCACTGATGAGCCACAAGTTACTGATAGATTCCGTGAAAGAAGCATCATTGCCTTCCGGTGTGTCTCTCCTGATGACGTCACCAGGCTCCAGTGGATAGTCAGTGATCACACAGATGGTCCCGATTAAACTATGTGAGTCACAAAACGACTCCCAAAGTCATGGCTCTGGAAAAGAACTGGTGTGTGTGGGTGCTGATAGGATGGGAGGGAGATGAGAAAGGGTGACATAGAGAGTCGTCAGAATGTGTCGTACACGAATGGACATTACTTATGTTTTCTTTTGATTAAATCTCTCTCTCTCTCCCTCTTCCCTCCCTCCTTCTCTCTGTCTCCCTCTCTGTCTCTGTCTCTCTGTCTCTCTCTCCTTTACAGGAAGATTTTGATATAAGAAAACAAACATCTTCAACCACTGGTTTGTTTCAACTCAGGATCAACTAGAAAGAAACATGGGAACCTCTGAAAATCCTTTTCAGCAGCAGGAATAAATTCCATGCAAATCTCAAGGATTTTTATAATGAGTTGTGGGCTTCCTCATACAATCAGTGGTTTTGGCTAGTGTAAATCTTACTGCTTCTCTGCTGAGTATAAGAAACAAAGCATGTTAATTGCAGAAAATTGAAAAAATGAAGAAAGGTATAAAAGAGAAAATTAAAATTACAAGTCCACTATTTAGAGCTAAGTACAATTTGATATTTTTATTTATTTATGGTCAAGATTCTCCTACTAAGGTAAATGAATATGGTATCATATTTAGATGTATAATTCTATATTCCTTTTGTTGGTCCCATGGGCAGGTATGGTGTTTAAAGGGTCTCTTATTAGCTAGGCTGTTAATTCAATTAATGTAATGTAATGTAATGACTATTAAAGCTCCCAGGTTAAATTCAAGAAATGTCTATTTTCCCAAGCCTCACCTTAATCACCTGTAAAATGGATATGCTAACAACCTAAGGATCAAATAGCACAGTGTGTGTAAAAAACTCCTGTTCTAATGCTTTTATCTCTATAAATAAAAAATGGGTTAATTTTGCTGTGTGATTTTGTCTTAGTTCCTGTGATCTAGGGTCCTCTTATTTCTTCCTTTGCTCACTGTGACTCTTTATGTTTCTTCTCAGATCTGAAAGGTAGGCAATTCTATATTTTAGTGTATGTCTTTGAGTCTTATTTTAAAGCTTTGTTTAGTCTATACTTATCCTATTGCTAAAAAGGATGTTCTGTGGCCTTCTTAGACCATGCAATAAGAATGTGTATATTAGCTGGGCAGTGGTGATGCATGTCTTTAATCCCAGCACTTGGGAGGCAGAGGCAGGCAGATTTCTGAGTTCAAGGCCAGCCTGGTCCACAGAATGAGTTCCAGGACAGCCAAAGCTACACAGAGAAACCCAGTCTCAGAAAAAAAAAATGTGTATATCCTGTGGCTCCTCTGGGTAGTTGGCTCCTTGATGCTTAAATTCTTTGAGTATTCAGACAAGTTTGTTAGTCTATTTTGTTGCAAGATGAGGAAATGGACTTTGAGATGTTAAGTATGGGACTTGTGATTGTTCTGTTTCAAGGTGTGGAGCTTAGGATGAAACTATTTCTTTAAGACTCTGAACTGTTGAATTCCTGGTTTTTCTTCTCATTACAGATGTTTTTAAGTTGATTTTTGGACAACTAGGGACAGAAAGAATTACATTTTTTTTTTTTTTTTGGTATGAGTCCAGTTCATCGTGGGCAACATGCTTAAGAGAGCTTTAGTTTGTACTGCCTGTATCCTCCATGCTGACTCCTCTGAGGTTCCCAGGCAGTCTTTTAGAAGATACCACTAGCCAGTTTTGATGTTAGCCTCGGTTTCAAGAGGTGCCATGGGAGCTAAGCCCTGCCCTTTGCTCTCGAGTAGATTTCTGATGAAATAGGACATAATAAGTCATATATGAAAACCTGATTAGGGACCAATATGAAATGGCAAAGAATGTGTGCAAAATTATATCGAGCAAATGTGAACTTCTGAAGGAGCAGTAGTAGGTACAGTTTTCAGTGGGGGTTTACCTCTAGCCTGCTTCCTATTCCATCTGAAATACTATAATTTTAATTGTGAAGGGGATTCAGAGCACATTATTAGAGCTAAACGGTAATGCAATGGCAAAGGAAGCTTCTGCAGGGGTCCTTGGATGTTTGATGTAAATGTAAAACAGATTCCACTAAAATAATACATGTCAAATATAAAATCCATTGTTTCCAATTACTGCCACTTCACAGACTTTAACTACCTAATTTAGCCAAAGCATGAGGGGAAAATATTTTGCGCTTGAAAATGTAAATTAAAACATTTTCCAATGCAGTCACTATGGCATATTATTGAGCTTGGCAGGCCCCCGCTCTGTCTCCCATGGTCCATTACCCTGGCCCTGTGCCTTGGAGCTTATCAAGGCTGCAAGACATTCTTTGCTTTAGACTCTGCTTGTTTGATAAGGGTTACCACCTTGCTAGATGGAGTAGACTCGGATGTATCAACCTGGAGATTTAACCAGGAATGCATGAGGAGAAGGCATATGCTGGTATAGTATTTAGTCTCAGTTTTCTTTTTTGAAAAGAACAAAGTTGGGATCATGATCTCCATGAAGAGTTTGTGAACTCCCTAGAAGCAAAGCAAAATTACACATTTTTTTTTTTTTTACTTGTTGGGTTCTATTATATATTGACCATATATACATATACACAAACACATACATATACATACACACATATACATATACACACACATATATATTCAAACACTTAATTAATTTACTTTTAAGCATGTGGGTGTTTTGCTTGAATATATGGCTGTGCATCACACACATGCCTGGTTTCCACAAGGACCTGAAGGGAGCACCATATCTCTTGGAACTGGAGCAGTAATGGTTGTGAGCTGCTCTGTGGGTGTTGGGAATCAAATCCAGGTCCTCTGGGGCAACAGCAAGTTCTCTTAACCACTGAGATACCTCCTCAACCTGAATATAGGTTCTTAGCATAGTCCATCTACAAGAGCAGGCAGGAGGAATCACAGTGCAGGAAATTTAGTTAAAGAACTTGGACCCAGGTGAGCTTGAAGCCATAGTGTATTCTGTGTAGCAGACCCATTTGCCAGCAATCCTAATTAACTCCCTCCTGCCCATGCTACTTGTCTCCCATTACTGTCCTTAGAACTTATTAGACTCTTATCTCTCATTCTATGTTTCTCCGCAGAGCTGTCTGCCCAGGCTGTGGGGCTTGCCTTGCTCCACAGATCTTGAACCTATGAAGCAAATGGTGTGGTATCCAGAGGCCTCATATGCTTCACTTGTGTTAGTCATATTTTTTCTCCCAGTCAAGCACTAACCAGGTCTCAACCTTAGCTTTTGAGATTAGATGTGACCAGTGCATCCAGGGCAGTATGGTGCTAGACCAGTTTTATATGTCTATGACAGATATCTGAAAACAAAATAAGCGTAAAAACCATCACCATCAACACCACCACCACCACTGGAAACAACAACAAAAACTTAAAGGAGGAAAGGTTTATTTTGGTTAATGAATTAATAGGTTTTGCCTATATTTTCCTGGTTTCATTTCTTGGGGCCTGTGGTGAGACTGGACAGCATGTCAGGGAGCACATGGGAGATCAAGGCAGCTGATCTTGTAGGAGACAGGGATGGATGGAGGGAAACATAGGAAGCGGGAGGAAGAAGAAGAGGATGAGAAGAGATGAGGGCAGAACATATGCACAGCACAGTCCCAGCAACCCATTTCTCCTAATTGGGCCCTACCTGCCGCAATTTCACTACTTGCAAATAATCCATTCAAAGTTTAAGTCTCTCAGTGGGCTAGTTCATGTATGAAGGCAAGGTCTCATGGTCCAATCACTTACCCAAAGCCCACCTCTACCCGTCATGGCTTCAAGACATGGGGCCTCTTTAGGAGTACTTCATATCCAAACCTTAGCACTTGAGCTTGGTCCACAGGTACCTATAAATTATCCTGTATTCTTCATCTGGGTTTTTGGAAAAGCAGTCTTGAAAGTATGTTCTAATTTGGGGTTGTTTCAAATTAGTGTTCTTTCCTTTTTCTCTTCATCTTTTAAAAATACAATTGATATTTCACTGCAAACACAGTTGGTGTGGTCTCCTGGATAGAGATGAGCTTGGTTAGGGCCAGATCATGACATCATAAACAATGCCAAGTTTGTCACAGGATTGGCACAGAACAATCCTTTGTGATGAATGCATTCATGGGATCCTCATGCTCCTATGTCTATACAAGAAGGCAGTGTACCCCTTGATTTAATCCCAGGAAACTGTGCATTCTACTCTGCTTCTAAGAAATATTCTCTTTCTCAGTCTAATTATGTGGTTGGAATGGCAATAGACATACTTTTATTATTCTCCATCACCTGATCTCCACTGTTTGGTCTAGGATAGGCAATTAACATTACTTGGCATACTTTCTAGACTCTTGAGACTCAGGATAGGCAGAAGTAAAGTATAATATCTGACGGTGTAGTTGACCCTATTTCTTACTAGGTGGAGAAAGATCACAACAGTTCAACACATGCAAGAGAAGCAGATATTTTGGGGACGTCTGACTGCTTCTGTGCCTTGAAATCATATCTTCCTGTAGTTCAATAGGTTCAGAGTATTGCTCTGCTTATAGCCAGCTTAAATTGCAATTGTGCAATTAAAGCCTGTGTCATCATCCTATACCCCTAAGCTCAGAGGCTTGGGACAATGATGCACACTTATTATTTCTTAGCCTCTGTGAGTTATGACACCGGTCAGGAGCTACTCAATGAAGGGGTCTTGTCTTGTGATTTTTCATATTTTCTTAGATGGTGGTTGGAGCTGCATCTAGCTGAGGGGCTTCCCTGGGGCTGGAAGATCTGATTCCAAGGTGGCTTAGTCATGTCTGAATTGATATGGCTCTTGGTGAGGGGTTTTGGTTCCTCAGTAGAGCCATCTGTGCCTGTGTGGTACAGTACTTGTCCTCCCATCCATTTAGGAATCCAGGAGACAAAAGTGGAAGATGCGAGTGCTACTTATGATCTAGCCTTAAAAGGGAACACAGCCTCACACCTTTGGCATCCATCATATCCATTAAATCTCCATTTACAAGGGAGTGCATACCAGATGGTCTAGAACCCTAGAGGCTACATCAGAGGCTGGCTGTTGTGGCCCCAGAGTGATCCACTACAGAGACAAATCTCCATGTACCACATAAGGATTCTGATCACTGTGATAACTAGCATTTGCTCACAAGCTAACTGCCATTATTAATAACATCACTTATCCTTTGGAATTTTAAATTCATGCAATGCACCTCTCCCTTTTGCCACCTACATAATATATGAGTGATTCATGAATAGAGAAGTTCCCTTTTTGTCTACATAAATCTTTCATTGGTCAAAGTTCTTCACTGAGTATGTGACTAGAGAGGGTGTGAGGAAATGGCATGCACTGCCACAATGGTTGTTTCTGCTATTTAAGTTCTGGCTTCTTCTCCATCCTTAAGTATGTGGCCAGAATAAGAAGACTGGTATAAAAACATCTGGCTTTTGGGTCTAAATTGCCATGTACCAACTCTATGATTTTGGCCAAGTAGCCTTACGGCGTGTCTTTCTTCAAGTTGAAAATGTTCTAAATATTTTTGTGTTACAGTGAAGCAAGAGAATTCTGAGGTGTGGTTATTTTTAAACTATGGGTGGTTATGATGGTTTGATTTAACTTGTAAGAATATATGAAACTGTAATTCACTTTTAAATTTTGACCTTTTTATCTTGCAATGCAGGGACCATAAGCCACAGCTCAGTCAGTCCTTGATCCACCATCTTGCTAAGCTACAATGCATGGTATTTGGAGTACACTAAAATACTCTTTTAGCTTATGCCATTTTCAATATTGATATTTCAATAAACATGGGTATTCAGATAGTATTGGATATGCTTAGCGAGATGTAACCTGATTGTAAGTTGAGGAATGTTTGTATAATGCAATACTTGCTAATTCAGAAAGACATCATGGTACTGAAGTAGAATCAGAAACTAGAGTCCCAGCATTGGTCCCTTTGGGGCCACACCTTCTCAAACATCTGTTTATTTCCTACCAGTGTCAGTTCTTTCCTTTATAGCACTGAATTAAAGACAGTTTGAGTTTCGTGCAAATATGGAAATTATGTATAATGTTCTCTGAATGTAAATGATTGTATCAAACAAATAGGTAGGGAAAATATGAAGCATGTGATAATGTGGGGGACAGGTAGGCACCATTGGGAGCATCTAGGAGTGGTGTCTAAATAAGATTTTAGGGTCATAGAAGATCTTCACAAACAAAAAAAAAATCTTGAAGTGAACTTGAAAATTGAGTTCAAGTTAGACTGTGAGTGTTGTGAGAGAGCTTAGGAAAGGAGTATTCTAGGTGGGAGAAAAAGCCTTGGTAAAGAACTGGAATGCATAGAACACTTGAATATAGTGCCAGGAGCCAAGGGATGGAGGCACAGTTGTGAGACATGAGCTAGAAGAGATTCTCAATTAGTAGTAACATTCTTGCAAGTATGAAGAGACTTTTCTCTGGGCTGTATCTTAAGGACAGTGAGTATTTCCTGAAGACTGCAAAATAAAAAGAAGATATAGTCAGATTTTCATTTTAGAAGAATTACCTAGTCAGAATTTCTCAAAGGGCTGTTGTTGGCATTTTGGGTAAGATAATTTTTCATTGTGAAGATTGATCATCTTACCTAGAGATGGCAGATTAATACCCTCCCTCAGGATGTCCATGTTCTCATTCTTGGAACTGGTGAGCAACCTGTGTTATTTGACAAAAGGGACTTTATACACAGAATTAAATTTATGGATCTTAATCAAAAACAACTACATTGACATTCTCTCTATCTTGTCCAAGATAGGTCCTAAACAAAACAAATAACAAACACTTGTGATAATGGGAGAAAAAGGACTCGTATGAAACTGGTTGGACTGTTCAGATACCATGGGGATGGGGATGGAGGTTACTAAAAATGCTAAAAATAAAACTTCTGAGGGTTGGAGAGATGATTCAATGGTTAAAAGTACTATTCTTAGGGTTCCTATTGTTGTGACAGAACACCACCACCAAAAAAGCAAGATGGGGAGGAAAGGATTTATTTGGCTTACAGTTTCATATTGCTGTTCATCATCAAAGGAAGTCAGGACAGGAACTCAAACAAGGCAGGAACCATGCAGAGATTGTGAAAGGGTGCTGCTTACTGACTTGATTCCTAAGGCTTGCTCAGCCTACTTCCTTATAGAACCCAGGATGACCAGTCCAGAGATAGAACCACCCCCAATGGGCTGGGCCCTTCCCCATCAATCATTAATTTAAAAATTGCCTTAGTTGGGTGGTACACACCTTTAATCCCAGAACTTGGGAGGGAGAGGCAGGCAGATCTCTGAGTTCAAGGCCAGCCTGGTACAAAGTGAGTTCCAGGACAGCCAGGGTTATATAGAGAAACCCTGTCTCGGAAAAAACAAACAAACAAACAAACAAACAAAATGCCTTATAGATTGATCTCATGAAGGAATTTTCTCAATAAATTCTCTTCTTTCCCATGATTCTAGTTTGTATGCCAAGTTGACCTAAGTTTAGCCAGTACACTTGTTATTCTAGAGAACCAGAGTTTGATTTCCAGCTCGCAAGTTAAGCTGCTTACAAATGGCTTGCTATACTACCTCCAGGGGATTTGGTCCTCCTCTTCTGGCCTCCACAGGCACTGCACAAATGAAGCACACACACATAGACACATGAATAAAGAATAGATCTATCCATACTACTCCTGGGTATATACCTGAGGGCAAATAAGTCAGTGTACCACAGAGATGCAGACATTCATATTTACTGTTGCACTAATAAAAATATCTCTAATATGAAATGAGTATAGATCTACATCATCGGATGAATAGATAAAACAAGTTTGATATGTACTTAATGGAATTTTATTTAGCTGTAAGAAAGAATAAAATTATGTTATTTAGGAATGATCATATTAAGCAAAATAAGGCCAAACTCAGAAGGACAAATACTGTCTTTCTCATATGCAGAATCTAAATTATATGAATATATAACTATCTTTTTATATGTGTATGGCATGAAAATAGAAATGTAAGTTTGTGAAAAGGAAAAAATTAGTAGGAGAGAAGAGGGGAGAGGACAGTAAGGGGACGAAAAGTCAAGTGTGTGATATATTTGTGTGAATATTTTTATATGAGATCTATCACTTTGTAATATATATATAAATATATGTACGTGTACATAGAATATATATATATATACACTATATGTGTACATAGAGTATATATACTATAACTTGTAAAGAGTTAGAGACTTCGAATAGGACAATGAGTTGCCTAGATTTGATGAACTTGAATTTAATATAATCACTTGGGCCCTTCAAAGTAGACAAGAAAGACAGAAGCTCATCTCCCATCGTTGTCTTTGAAGGTGAGGGGAGCCAGGAGTCAGGGATGGAGAAGGTCCCTAGAAACTAGGATGGTCCCCGATGACATCTGGAGTGTCAATTCTGCAGCCATAGTGGACTGAGTTCTGTCAGAACCTGGCTTCTCTCCCAGTTCTCTGACAGACTGATCCATACATGTCTGTGCTTGCTGCTTAAGTTCCGATGAGCCCATATGAGCCCTGTTTAGTTGATTCAGGATGCAATGTCTCCTGGTGTCTTGTTGGGCTTCTCTTCCAGTTAGGGAATGCTTACCTTCTGAAGCTTTGGTTTTAACCCAGTTAGATCATTGTCAGATTCTGACGGGCTGAACTAAGGTGGTATGGGAATGTTGTTTGAAACTCCTGGGTTTGTGATACTAGATTAGGACATCAGTAGGAAATGAGTACACCCAGATTTTCAGCATTTGTTTTCTTCCATTTAATGCCAGCACCTCCTTTCTCTGAAAGCTCTTAACAACCACTGGTTTCCTCACATCTGCTGCTGAGCAAAGGGAGGTGTGGTCTAGGGTGTAGGAAAAGGGCTGGAGAGAAAGAAAGCCACTGAACCGGTTAGGAGGCTGTTGGCTGGTTAGAAGGCTGTTGGCTGTGTAAACTAAGAATGAAGATGCCCTGGAGGAACACAGTAGCTAAGGGAGTAGAGAAGGGGATGAATCAGAGAAATAATTAGGAGGCTGAATCCGTGGGGACACATCAGCACTGTTTGATTAGCATTAGGGTGAGCAATCCCCCCTGCTCTTGTCCTCCGAGGTCATGTCCTCCCCCAGCCGAGTCCTCCTCTGCCCTTGTCCTCTCCTGCAACTTCCAACCTCTATCCCTTTGCTTCCACCATCTAGGAACAAACTGTTCCCCCAGCCACCCCCACCATCCCCAGGCACCAGGCTTCCTTCTTATAAGCAAAAGAACCATATTCTGGAAACCTTTAGCAGTTTCTACTGGGGGCAGCCAAAGACAGGAAATGACAAAAGAGCCACTGCAAACCTGAAAGGCTCCCTGTGAACAGTGGCACCCAGGTGGTGAAACAGAGTAATTGCTATAACAAGTTCCTTCACTCTGCACTGCAGTTGATGACAGGAAACGAGGTGAGATTTTTATGCTCCCTAATACCATGGCTTGCAGTAAGTAGGGAGATACAAATATCAGAAGGGAAATTTGAACCAGGATGTTTGGCTGAGTGTCCCAAACCCTTAGAAATAGTCCAAGAGCATTTTACCTGGGGGAGTTTTATTTATTCAGTGGCATACCTCATAATGCTTTTGAGGTCAATGAGAACCCGGTGTAGAACCGTACAGGCCCTGTGCTTGCTGCTTAAGTTCCTATGAACCCATATGAACCCTGTTTAGTTGATTCAAGATGCAATGTCTCCAGGTGTCTTCCATCCCCTCTGACTCCTATAATCTTTTCTTCCTGACTTTTGATGGGTTCTCTAGTCTCTGAGGGAAGAGAGCTGATGGAGACCTCCAGTTCAGACTCTCTCTGCATAATGTCTAGCTGAGGGGTCTCTATACCCATTCCCATGTGCTGCCAGAGGAGGAAGCCTCTCTGTTGATAAGGCACCAGACTATGAGTATTGCAGAATATCATTATCTTTTAATTTTTCTTCTATCTTAGGTCTCTGAGCTATCCAGTCACAGGTTCCAGGCCATCCAGGAAGTGTAGAGCATGAAATCCTCATGGGATGGGCCTTAAGGTAAACATTGATTAGCACTTCTACATGTTCTGTGCCACCACTGCCTCAGCACATATTGCAGGCAGGCAGATTGTAGGTCAAGCTTTGGTGGCTTGGTTGGTCTCCAGGTTTCTCTTTCTGTAGCCTGGAGGGTACCTTCTCATGCCAAAGAGACTAGAAAATGGGGATGAACATGCCAAGTACACACCTGCTCAACCTCTCTACAGTCAATCAACTGAGTAGAAATCATTGTAGGCGGCAATGTCCACACACACACACCACATTTCTATATATAACCTGCTATGTCTGTATAATGTTATCTGTCTGCATGTTTTCAAGGCTGACCATCTGGTATTGGACAACCAATTGGTGTGGGTGTGCTCTACCCTTGGGAAGACAATTTCTGCTACTCTTAGAATTTCTACATATCCTATAGTTTCTGTGTAGCATTGAGGGCTCTTGTTTCCCTGCTGTGCACTTGATATCATTGTGGTTGTCCTTATTCAGCTTATGATTAAGCAGTTGTGTCAGTGAAATTTTATGGGTGCACTTTCTGACATTAATAGGAGATTCAATCTTACAGCAATGTCTGGATTCTCTGGCTCTTAAAATCTTTCTGTCCCCATTTCCACAATGTTCTCTGAGTCTTAGTGCAGGAGCTCTTTTGTAGATGTGTCTACTAGGATTGGGCTCTAGAGCGCTGTATTTTGATTGGTAGTGGTTTATTTATGGCCTCCATTTTCCTTATATTCTTAAAAAAGCAAGCTACAGTGACGTGAAAGAAACCTCAAGTAAAAATTAATGATTTCACATATCTTCCAGGTTAGAGAAGATAATATGAGGTGTGTGTGTGTGTGTGTGTGTGTGTGTGTGTGTGTAAGTAACACACACACACACTATTTCAAGTGTAGAGACTGATGATTCCTGCCTGTTCCCCAGCCATTGGCACTTCAGGTGATATGTTCAGTGTGTGGTACTCAGGCTAGTTGGCTGACTTGAAATTCATGGAAACGTCTGCCTCTCAAAGCCTGATCAAAATCTGTGACTTATCCCCTATAGTACTGACATGGGTTGTGGTGGAGGTTGCTTGGCTCAGGGTGTAATGAAGCATGGTTCTTCCTTTTCTACTGTTGGCTAACGTCTACTTAAGTGGTGTTCTTTCTGTGTCCACAGCTCGTGTGTCTGGGTACCCCTCTGTCCATTTACCTTACATAGCAGCTGTTCTTTTCATCTTTCTCCATACATCCTCTATTCTTTTGTAGGTATTGGGAAAATGCCAAGGACATATGAAACAGGTCTTTCTGTTTGACTTCTTCTGTGCTATTCTCTGGACATTATGCCTCAAGATCTGCCTGACTTTATAATTTGAGCTACTGATTTGATCTGAGATGGTGAAATCTGCTGGAGAACTACAGAGCTGTGCTAAGATACTGTGGATTGGGCAACTGTCTTGGGAATATTTAGGAGTGGTGACATCTGCCTCTCCACTCTTGAATATGTTTCTGACAAGGTCAGAGCTTCAGCCCCAGGAAGAGAGGCAGAAGGGTCCAGTGTAAGGTGAGGTAGCTAATAAAAGTATATGCTAGGATTTTTCTCTTCAACGAAAGAGAAATCCACAAGTGACAAGATATCTCACCGAGTCATTTTTCTTCGCATGTCTTACAAAACCCTGGTGCTTGGCACATGCACAGATTAGGTTTACAGATGCTGTAAGGCAATTCATTCTGCCCCGAATCTAATGTCAGTAAATTTGGAAGGCAGTCAGCACAATGTGTTGCAGGCAGGAAAAATATCGTCATTATTTTTTAAACCCTCTATTGTTTTTATTCAATCTGCTACGAAACCGTGACTGAATCACTTCCTTTTTACATTTAATTTTTAATTTTGTGCTATCTTTTCACAATGAGGTTGAGTCCTCAGCCCTTGTCCCCTGACACCCTAGCTGAACAGTTGTAGAAGGGGGTTTGTTTCTGTAAAAATGATTACCGGTATCTATAATGGAATTGTAATAACTCAATACTGTTTTATAAATTTTTGATTCACTCTGCATTTTTTATTTGACAGCTTGCCAAGTTCTGGTTTTTATCTGATCATCTTGGCATCAATAATGCATGAGGTTGAGATCTTCTGAAGACGGACACTTTTCCCCCTTTGCTGAATGCTTTGCTTTTCCTAGCAAAAATATTGATTTGGATTTAATAATCTGTAGTCCATTTGGTTTGATCACACTTAGCAGGAAACCCTAATAAGAACTATGGCCACATATCCGCCAACATAGAATCAATTACTCTTCTCTAATAAATGCAGTCATTGAACACCTGATCCATACTATTGCTTGCGATGTCTAATTGATTACAGGGGTGACACTGCTGAGACATGAATGGCCCCAGGTTTCCCTATTCAGATCCTTTCAACAATAACAAAAGATAATCAAAAGGACCCAATGCTACAGAAAAATGATCGTAATTTCTTGTCACCTCCATCAACATACATTTTGTCAACATTATGCTCTTTCCAGATTGTAAAAATGCTGCTGAACTCAGTCTGTGCTGGTTCCCAGCTGTCCCTGTTAAAGACGATGGCGTGAGTAACAAGCCAGCCCCATCACCTGCCTCCAGCATTGTTACAAATAATCAGCATCAAGAAAATGAACTGACTGGAATTCAGAAGGGCCCTACACTAACACATCTTCATCCGTTGTCTTATTTTCATGCGATGTAACCAAGGACATCTTTTAAAATTCAGCATTCCCATCTGAAATAAGTGACAAAATGCTGATGACTTCCTAACCCAGCATTAGAGAAATAATCAAATAAGAATCTCTGGGATAGTATGTATACAGTGGAGTATTTTAAAGCTCTCTGTGCCATTTGAATATGTAGCCGAGGATGAGACCCAGTGCTAGAAGGTAGAAGGCTACCATCATTGGGGCTGAGTAGTGGCCACCATGGGCTTACTAGAAATATGGGAACTTCAGGACCTCTTGCATATCCACTGAATCATCAGGATCAACCTTCAGGAAACCCCTTCCCCAATGATTTTTAGGCACATTAAAACTTGACAAGCTTTGATTTAAATTACTATCACATAAAATACTCTCAAGTCAGAGAAAGTGAATTTTAAAAGATCAGTATCTTCTAATGTTTCTGGAAGATATGGGATATGTCAGTGGACAGCTGTGCTATACTGGGCAAGTCTTTTGTGATAGTTCAAATATTGGCTGTCCTCCTGGAGGTTCCTGGGTCAGACACTTGGTCATCTGTATGATAGTGCGAGTCGCTAAGCTTTTAAAAGGGGCAGTCTGAGGGTCATAGGGGTCTGCTATTAGAAGAAATTATGGGTCCTCAACCTCTCTGGCTTCTCACCTTGCCATGTGATCTCTTTATGCACAAATTTCCACCAGGATATGAGACAGTCATAGACCCTTCCCTAGGTTCAGCCAGTGTCCGTGCCATCATACCTATAAGCTTTCTGTTTTCCTTAATAATTTTTAATTAGAATGTAATTACATCATCTCCACTTTTCTTTCCTCCATCCAATCTCTCCTGACCATTATCTCTCAGGCTCAGTTTTTTTTTTTATTATTAGTTACATATACACAACATACACATACACATATACATACACATGCATAAAGGTATCTATACATACAAATACAACCCGCTGAGTTAGTGCTCTTGTATGTATATGATTTCAGGACTGACCATTTGGTATTGTCTAATCATTTAGGGAGCTTATCTCTGGGAAATAGAAATTCTCCCTCTCTCAGTGCTCAGTGCTCTGCAGGTTTTTTGGGGGAAGGGAGCATCCTTGATATTTCCTCCTTCTACACTCGAATGTCTATTGTTATTGTCAAGGCTAGGTTCTTGTTAGGAAGCCATATTATTGTGATATTATGAGTGTACTTCCCCTGGACTTTAAGAAGACACAGAGTCACTGCAGACTCCCTGGTCCTCTGGACAGTTTCTCTGTCCTCAGCTTTTCTGTGATGTTTTCTAAGCTTTAGGTACAGGAGTTGTATGTAGGTGAAGTCAGTAGGACTTAACTCCCCAGATCAGTTGTTCTCTGTCTTTCTTTGATCATTTCTGTCTGATCTGAAGATTTGGAACCACAGATAAGAGAGGACATTTAGTGTTTGCCTTTCTGGTTCTACCTCATTCAATATATTTTCTAGCTCCACTCACTCACCTGCAAACTTCACGACTTTATACTTCTTTGTAGCTGACTTGTATCCCAGTGAGTATGTGCAACACATTTTATTATTCACTTGTCAGTTGAAGTACATTGAGGTCGTTTCCATCCCCTTAGCCCTTGTAAACAGAGTGGCAGTAAACATGGCCTTAGAATGATCTGTAGAATAGAATGTTGAGTCCTTTGGCCATTAGTCAAAGAAACTCATAGAACAGCTAGGTCATGTGGTAGATTATTTCTAATAAGCCTAATAAATAAAGTTAGCTGCTCTTAGGTGTTCTTATAGCAAAAATTCAATTAACACACCATTCTAAGTTTTAGTTTACTCACATGTAAAGGGATATGACTAGTAATTGTTTCCCTAGAACTACAGCAAAATATGATGGAAAGACCACATGCAAAGTGCTTAATACAAGTGCCAGATGCATTACAAGGAAATTATACACTCTTCTTTGGCAATATTAATATTTAGTTATCTTCCTTGGTTAAAAAAATAATAAAAAATAAAAAACCCCAACCAACCAACCAACCAACCAAACAAACAAACAAACAAATAAAAAACAAAAAAAACCCTACCCTTACTCAGATGTCTAAAATGCTGGTAATGATTCTTAATTAAAATGTGTATGTTTATCCATGAAGCTGATTCAAGCTCCTGTTGGAGTTAAGCTCCATGGTTGTCTGAGGCTCTCAGCTCACACTTGATCCGGTGCCTCCTTTACAGGAGGGATGACATAAAGGTTAATGGTAGCCTACAAAGCCAGGAAAGTAAACTCAATAACAATGCTTTCCTAGCTCTCCGGTCTGGGTGATTTCAGCTTCATTTTCTTTGGGAGCCACTCATCATTGTGTATAAAAGGATTCACAAAGCTGGCTTCCATGTGGGGCTAACTCTGTTCACCTAAATTTGGCCTGATTTGGAAAGCCGTCTTGGCTCTTTCCCACCAAATCCAAACAGGGATTGGAGATTTTATTAAATGACTTGGGCCCAGCCTGCTCTGTGCTCTGAACCATTGATGGGAGCCAAAAATGTCCCCTGTTGTCCATAGAAACATTGTTCTTACTTTTCAAAATTAATCTAGCTGAATTTGCAAGGCTGCGTCACCTCCATCAGAGATTCAGACAGTCAGGACAAAGAGCTGTTTTGATGTTCCCAGCTGGGAACCCTGCCCTCAGCAAATACAGTTGATATAAATAAATGGTCTCTTGCCTGCCTACATTCATGCCCATCTGCTTGGAGGGCATGGTGCCCAATCAAAAGTTGCCTAGACACTCTCCACGGGCACCAGTGCCAAGGAACAACAATTTCATGGCAGTCTGCCTGCGGCTGTGAATGCCATCTTTTCAGTGGTGGGTTCTCATCCTAGACCAGAACAGGAGTGTTGGCACTGCATGCTTCCTTAGTGTTGATCACACCTGTTGACAAGGCTGTGCCAAACTATGAGAAGAAGGAGAGAAAGGAAAGTGTGCGATGTAGGAGCATCCCTGGGCTCTCAAGACCTAATGAGCTCACCCAGACAAATTCTAATTAAGCAGGGAAAAATCTTTGCCTATGAATGCTCTTATGGGGCACAAGATTGGTACTCACTGGCCTTTATCACATGGGTGGAACACAATCTGCTCCCAGCTGGCGACACTACCCCTAATACAGGAAATACAATATAGAACACTGGTCTTTGATGATATCAGGAACCAGAGGAACTGATCCCCTGGTTCCCAATTTTCACTTCCCTACTGGCAACAATAAAGCTTATGTGCACAAGTCACCAGATACAAAATCCAGGAGCTAAGTGTACTTTGTGTTGCTTGAACTTGAGAAAGGAAATAAAGCCAGTCAGGAGAAAGCAATGATGCGGGGACATTTTTATGCTTATCAAAGTCAGTACGTTCCTCCTGAGATTGTTAAGCACAACCAGGGATAAATCTATAGACTCAGATCACTAGGAGACCTAAAGAGCATCCTCATAGCAAAAGATAGTAAATTACCAATCCCTGGGTACCATGGACCCCTAAAGGGCTAAAAAGCTGTGGTCTAAGTGATGAAATGAATCTCATGGTGACAGGTAGCAAGCCATCTGTATTGTTAAGAAAATTCAACAATTCAGGCATGCTACCTTACCCTGTGGAGGAAAAATTGGTGGGGCATGTCTGGCAGGAAGCACCAAAGAAGCATGCCTTATTTATATGAAAACGGCCATGTTGTTGACACAACGTTCAGTTCAATCTCTTAGCTCTGACTATCCTGCCAACCAAAATTGTGGCTAAACCCTTGTAGAAGCACGAGCATGTCTTTCCAAGGGATCCAAGTGCTAATCACTGGCAAATCTATGCAAGATTCCTGGCAGAGGAGAAGAGACTCCACTGCTGGAAGGAGTCAAGTGTTTTGAGAGATAGAGATTATGCTAGAATATCTTCAGGCATCGCTGTCATCACAAGAACCCTACTCAGAGAACATGGCAACATGATAAAGGAAAAAGAGCCAATGATGTCATCTGGAGATGGAAGGGGTGCAAAGCTACTGGGAGCTGAAAAGGCAAAGAAATGGCTTCCCTCCTCTGAACCTACAAAAGGAACCAGTCCTGGTGATGCCTTGACTTTAGGCAAGAGTCTGATTTAGGAGTTCCTATAATCTACTCTACAGTGTGCAAGAACAGCTCTTTTTCTAGAGTGGTGTATGTGTGTGTATGTGTGTGTATGTGTGCAGATATATATGTATACATGTGCACATACCTGTAGAGGTCAGAGGTCAAACTTAGCTCTAGTTCCCAAGGAGTCACCCACCTTGATTTTTGAGGGAGGATCTCTCACTGAAACTGCAGCTCCATCATTAGGCTAAATCAGCAAACCCCAAGGATCTGTGGGTCTCTACATCACTAGCTGCAGTATTACAAGTACAAGTTAGCTCCTTGGCTATTTAAACATGAGTGCTAGAGCTCCACCTTGGTTGTGGTGTGTGTGTGTGTGTGTGTGTGTGTGTGTGTGTGTGTGTGTGTGTATCAGAGGTATTCATGAATGAGCTACTTCTCTAGCCTATTTCTTGTTTTTAAAGTTTTTAATGGGGCTAGAGAGATAGCTCAGTGGTTATGAGCATTGACTGCTCTTCCAGAGGTCCTGAGTTCAATTTCCAGCAACCATGTGATAGTTCACAACTTTGATTCCCCCACAACTTAGCTGCTGGTGACCAGAAGTCATACTGACTTGAGTGCACAGTGCATCTTTTGTGTATTACTAGTTATGGAAACTATTGGGGACGCTCCTATCTTTTCACCTTAATCTGTAATTTGTAATTGAGTGACTCAATAGAAATGATCATTGTCACACGGCAGATATTAACACTTGAACAATGGGGCTGGCTTCACAATTATGACCGGAGGACAGTACCCTAAGGCAGTTAAGATCCAATACCACAGCTTTACTTTTGTTTGTTACTCTCAACTACGCTTGTTCACATGCATGATATGTGTTTTCATGGTGCTGATACATTTTAATTTTTAGCAGTAGATTTACCTAAAGAACTTTTGTAGTGATTACATAACTGACTGCTATGAACAAATTGAAAAGCCACAACTTGCATGTTCCTCTTCTTGTTGTCTTACTATTTTTAGGATATACAGTATATCTGTAGTTATTGCTCAAATGGTCTAATAAAAATATCCATGTAGAAGTGGATCTATGCAGATAGAACCCACACTGCTCAGGAGTTTGCTGTCATTGAGTTAGCTGTCTTGTTCCTCCACACGCTGACATGTTGTGGGGTTTGCTCTCAGGTCCAAAGGATCCTGATAGAATCCAGTGTTTTTTTCTCATTTTTCCTTCGTGACTTTGTGCTGGTGTAGGAAAAAAGACTTTATATCAGGTCTCATCATTTTGCTTGCAATGCTCAGCCTGACAAGCAGAATTCCACGTGAATTATTGAAGGCATAGCCATCCCTGATCCAGTGGCAAGCATTCAGGTCACAAAGGCAGGGTGTAGGTTAGGAGCACATGTTCAGATTCCCGCTCAAATGATGTCAATTAATGTCTCCCTACTGTGTGCTGGCCACTGAGCACGACATGTTTAACATTAGGAATATCTCAAGCAAACCCAGAGGATTAACTGAGATGTGGCTGGTTGCACATGCCTCGTGAAATAACTTGGATTGTTAGTGGTTAGTTCTTGGCTTATCGTTCTCAGCAACTAACCCTTTGGGGAAGCCTGGGCTTCTGAGTGTTAAAAAGTACATGCTGGTGCATACAGCTGTCAGTCACATAGTCTCAGCAGCTAGATGGCTCATCACTTACGGGTTTTCAGCAGCCTGGGCCTGTGAAGCAAACACTTGGTCAGGTTTAATACTTTAATGCTTACAGTTTACTTCCTGTGGTTTCCTCTCCTCTCTCTCTCTCTCTCTCTCTCTCTCTCTCTCTCTCTCTCTCTCCCTGCTCCCCAGAGAACAGTAAGTCTGCACATTAAGTTCAACTAATTGAATCAAGCTATCTCATACTTACCCAGACACCCCAAAGTGACAAAGACCAGGAACCAAAGAAGGGTAAATTACTGCTTTTATAAATAAATAAATAAATAAACAAATAAGAGCAAATATTTAAAAATTATCATAAAAGCTTAATAAATTGAGAATTTTATAAAATTCTTATGTTTCTCACTCCTGTCTAGTCAAATGAAATGATGTCTCTCCTAAACTGGTTGAGTTTTATCCATTTTCTACAAACTCACATTTTCCTGAGAGCATTTCAAATACCTTGCATTTTGAAGAGAAGAATCACCCAGTCATTTCCTCATCTAGGAGCTGGACTTCTTCTGCCAAAGCTTGCTTTTAGTGATAAAAGTAAATACACTTTTATTTTCTATTGGAGAGGCATTTTCTGAAAGCAATTTTCAAGTTTTGCCTGCAACCTGAGTTAGTTGGTAATTCAAGCCTCCATTATGAGGCCAGCCTCCATAGGTTCAGATGCCCATCATGGTGAAATGAAAGCATTGCAGCAGAATCCAATAGACGAGAGGAGAAAATCATCAACATACTATTCACTCATTCACATATCAGCAAGCATTTATTGGACATTAACTTGCCCTGACACACTACCCTTTCCTTCTTCTAATGTTCTCCCTTCCTTTCTCTGTTAAGCTGCCATCACATTGTTTAAGAAATGGAAAAGTCAAAGACTGTAAGTACACCCCATGCTCAGAATGTAGTATAACAGGGCCAGCAATGTGCTGTTGATTCTGTTATGGAAAGAAGCTGGAGGGAGGGCATCAGGAGGAAGGGTCCACCTGGGTGTGGCAACAAAAATGTGTGCCTCATGGCAGAAGGTGACTCTGGAAACACAGTCCAGTAGGAGTTCATCAAGTATTGTGATGCCCTCCAATTTCCACCACAGAATTTTATGATGTATTTAGACAACTCTTATGGGATAAGGCCTTTAGGAGAGGCAAGTTGTTAAGAGAGATTAATGGCTTTCTCTTGGGGCTGGGTTAGTTCCCATGAGGACAGGTTGTCTTTATAAAATGAGTTCAGTCTTCCCTTGATGCTTCTTTCCTGTCTTGAGACATAAGAGTACACCCACTATTGTCAAGTGAACCATCCTCTTATCTGGAGGTTTGAATACACTAGAATATATTTAAGCTGTTGACAACTTTTGTTTACTTGTGGTTATATGAGTCAGGACCCCAGACTTTTTCCAGCTCTTCAGTGGTAGTGGTCCTCAGTTCTTGATGGCTTCTCAATGTTTCTGGCCATGTGCTTTTTGCTCAAGACATGGCCTCTGGTTTTACCAGTCCATTCTCCCCTAAACAAGACTCTTATACAATATAGCAAAATCACAAGAGTGATATCTTGTTGCCATAGACCCTTATACAATGTAGCAAAATTACAGGAGTGACATCCTGTTGTCCTTAATATGTTCTATTGATAGAAGCAAGTAGGGGTCTTATCTGTAACCAAGGATAGGGGACCTTAAAGAGTGAGAACCAGAGCAAAAGACATAATTGAATTCCACCTAAGAGTGTGTCACTACTCTAGATTCTAGGAGCAAGAGAAGTACATGAAAGAGATCACAGCAGGAATAGTGATAGTTCTGTGTAGCTGGGATCAGACCAAGGAACTATGCAGGGAGGATGATAAGACTGGACAGGTACCACAACTGCTAACATTGATGGAGTGCTTACCCCAAGTACTGGAAATCCATCCTTGAAAATCTTCTCATGAGGTGTACATTGCCACCATGAATTGTTGAGGTGAAAGATTCCAGGAACCAAGATGAAGTTGCTTGTACATGGTGGCTTTGAATTCAAACTGTGTGGCTTCTGGGTCTGTTCGTAACACACTCTGGTCATACTCTGCCTAGGCAAATATCTAGGTGTGTGTGAAACAGATGGTACAGGGTCTTGCTAAAGTGTTTGGATCAGGAGGCAGTGTGGGTGTACTCTAGGGGGTATGATCAGGGCTAGGTATTCAGACTGCTACAACTTGCATGGAGAGAAGCATGGAGAGTCCACCAGTCTAAGGACACTGATGTAGGCAAAGCAAATGCAGGGATTGTGGGACTGGAGGGAGGGAGCAGAATTATATATTATATATTTTATAATCTGACTCAGTGGCTGTAGTAGGGCTGACAGTGCAATGATAGACCTGAGAAACAAGAATGCTTCTAGAATGTTCAGATTTCCTCTGTAGATGGCTTAATGGGTAATGGTAGAAGGATGGCCATTAAGATCCAAGTCACTAGAGAGCAAGGACCGCATCTTCCTTTTTGTCTGGATCCTCTGGAATCCTAGTCCTTTGTTTGTGGTCATATACACAAAGGAATGCAAGAACAGAGTTTTCATTCTTCAAATGTACTTCTGACTTTGTACTGCTTCTCTATTTTCTTCCCACTTCCTCCTCCCCAGTTCCTGCCCTGGTTTTCAGTAACCACTGCTGTTCTCTCACATTCTCTGACAGGTTGTGGACTCTGCATGGGTGAGCTTGTATAGCATTGGTTCCTGGCATTTGCCCAGCTAGGTGACAAATGGTTAATAAAAGTACATTGTATACTTTAGAATTAGAATAGGCTTTCCTAGTGTCCTATCTCCCACAGGAAGACTCAAGGAGCCAGGTGTTGCATTAACTTATTACCCAAGTTTTATCATTCTAAAATATATTGAAGTATCACATTGTGTTTCATGAATTGAAAAGTTTTGGAGGTGTCAATTAAAATTAAAAATAAGATAGCAAACTGTGTACTTTTGCTTATCACACACTAAATGTTGTTCAAAGGATTTCATTTACATTAGTTAATTCTTATCTCACTCCAGGGTATTTATATTGTACAGAAGAGGCAAGCATAGGTGCACCAGACCTAACTCAGGCTGCCACGGGCAGCTAAAGTCAGAGTTAGGGTCTGACCTCAGACAAGCTCTCTATAGGGTCCACATGTTTACCCACCATACATCACACACACACACACACACACACACACACACACACACACACACACACACACATGTAGTTTGAAATGCCATTGTGTGATTTCACCAAAGCAGAATGGCTAATTTGATACAATGTGATGAATTTATCAATTGCCTCAATGAATGTCTTTTGTCCCTAATCTGCACTCACATTTTGAGACACTAGTCTAAGAATGTGTTCCACTTTCCATGTTACTTGAGGTGCTCAAGTTTAAGGACTGGGTTCTAGTCTAGACATTTCTACTGTGTCTTATGTAGAACACTAGATGATGCCTCAATGAATTGCTTTCTTATATGTTTTATAATAATCAATACATTTAAAACTACCTTGAGTAGTTTCCCTCCTTCAGTGATGGAAGCATCTGAAAATGATAGGGTCAGCAGGTCCTTGATATTTCCCTTTTATAACAAGGAGTAAAAAGAGGCAGAGGAGGTTGACCAAACTGAATCAGTTGAAAGGGCTATTATAGCAACTGAAAATATGTTCAACCTGTGTGTTTTTCAACTGGAGTAGGGGGCAGTGATGGAACTGTAGGCTGACATTTTTAACATAATGATAGTGACTCTTATCAGTCATTACTAGTGTCATTATTACTTTTTACAGTCACACCAGCGAAATAACAAGGTCATAAAAATACAGGTTACATTAATGTATGAAAATATCATAATGAAGCCCATCATTATGTGTAATTAATATATGCTTTCCACAACTCAGCATCCTCCAGACAATGGGTCTTTTGCCCATATGACAACATGCACAAGATCCATGTAAGTTAAAACCAGACAAAAATCCCAGCAAGGGGAAGGGGAAGTGGACACAAAAGTTCAGCTCTAACCAAGAAGCTATTTGCAAGAGATGCCTGCTGGGAAAGTGAAGATGAGTATCATTAGGTATATCAGCCACATTCCAGGGCAAGCCCTATGGCCAGGAACAGAGGACTTACAAAGAACAGACCTAATTTCAGGTTTTTTGTCTGTTTGTTTTTGAGAGAGAGAGAGAGAGAGAGAGAGAGAGAGAGAGAGAGAAAGAGAGAGAGAGAGAAAGAGAGAGAGAGAGAAAGAGAGAATTAAGAATGAAATTGTGTGGGAAGAGGGTTGGGAAAGATCTAGAAGGAATTTGGGTAGGGGAAAGAATATAATCAAACTACACTGTATGGGATTTTTTTAAAAATATACAATAGGGTTCATTAAAAGTAAAAGTGGCAGGAAGTTACAAATCTGACATCAAGGTATTGCTTAGTTAGTAAGTAAATGGCCACGGTCTGTTAAGTGAAAAAGAATGCAAAGCAAAATGTCAGAGTAACAGATTGTACCACAAGGACATCAGCTGTCACCCCTGAGCATTGCTTACCATTGTCACTCTGACCTCTCATCCACTCACCAATTCAAAGTGGATTTAGGAAAATAACCCTCATCAGCAGTGTGGCTGTCAAACCGCTCTCCTGGCATGGCGCGATGGTCTTTGTTTTTCCCTTTGAAAATCACCTCTATGATACCTTAATCTGTATCAATTTTCTCATTTCTTCCCATTACTTGCAGCCCATCTTCTTTCCCCTAAGAGACAGCACGCCTCAAGAAGCAAGGTAACTGTGTTCCTTCTCTTTGCCTATTGCTTTCTTGCCCTGTCTTCTCTTTGGTCCTCTGTGTCCCAGAAAACTGATGTTATTTTCTCCTGTTTTAAGAATCACCTCATAAGTCTTTGGAGGGGGAGGGGATACAATGGCTTCTAAGATGGCCCTACTTGTTCTTGCTTCGTATTGTTCATCTCTTTCATAGTTTCCTTCTGAGAATGAGCCGAACCTGTTCATCTGCCAAGCGTCGGCAAGAGTCACTTCCATTGTAAAATTGGGTAGTAGTTAATTTTCTCATTGCCATGAGCAAATGCCTGTCAAAACACAGTTTATAGGAGGAAAGGTTTATTCTGGTTCACAGTTTGAGTATAGGTAGTCATGACAGGAAAGGTGTGTGGCAGAATTAGATCAGCAGTAGTGGCTGGAACATGAAGCTCCTTGCTCACATCTGGGGGTGGGGATCAGGAAGCAGAAAAACAGAGAAAGGGGGGTTCTATAGCCCCACTTTTCCTTGTTTTTCCACTTTACTCCCAGGAGTAGGTGCCCCTCACCTTCATGGTGTATCTTCTCCTTCAGCTGATCCTTTGTAGACACGTCTTCCAAGGGGGACCCAAAGGTTTGTCTTCCTTATGCCCTTGGCACTTCTTAATCTAATCGAGCTGTCCATGAGGATTAACTATTGCTGGGTGCAAACCATCCGGTTGACCTTCTTGCAAGCAGGGACTCACTTTTGTTCTCTCAGCTAGTATGCGCCAATGAGGCAAGTGTCCATGTTGCATAAGCCCATGTGTTGGTGATGCGAGGACTGTCCATGTTGCATAAGCCCATGTGTTGGTGATGCGAGGACTGGGAAGCTATGACTTCAGATCCAGTAGTGTGCCTGGAAGGGATGTTTTCCAACAATCACGGGTGCTCCTAGGGATACATCCCCGGCATAACTTTCAGATGAGACCA
>NW_022196910.1:19294987-19299661 GCF_008632895.1 Mastomys coucha
AAAAAACAACTAACGAAAAAAATAAAAAAATAAAAAAAAATCCCCTATAATTGAAGACCTCCATTGAGGCACTTGCAGATTTTGCCTTGTAGAAACAGTGAGACTGAAGGCACATGGTTCATGTGCCTACCATGTTTCACTGAAATTTGTTACACAGCAATAGATTACTAATATATCTCCCTGCCAAGAGGGTTTCCCATGCCCAACGCATGTCTTCATTAGGTAACTCTATTCTTGCCTTCATAGTCTAACACAGTTTTGCAATTGTTTATCTTTTCTCTCTGCACTAAGCTCCTCAAGGGCCATGACCTGGTTCACTGCCCTGCATGGCATCTGGCTTGGCAATGACTGTGTATGAAGTAGTGAACATGTTCTTGGTAGCTCTCTCCGTAGCCATTGCTCAACCACCTGTCACCTACTACTGGCACCACTAAGACAAGAGAAGATGGCTGACTCTGAGGAAGCGGCTCTAATCCTTCCTTGGTCTTTGCCTTATTCAACTACCAGGGCAAGGCCTCTGTGGCAAAAGGGAGAAAAGCACATTTTTTGCCTTCCTTCATTTTTTCCAGTCAGTCTCAGGAATTAAGTTTTAGAGCCAGTAGATAAATAGGGAAACTTGTGTCTTGGATGGAGATGCCTAGCTGATAAATGGCAGAGATGACATCTGCATCTGACAGTGACTAATTCCCTGCTCCATGATCATGGACAAGGTTCCTGAACATTAGGGAAAACTGTCAAAATGAGAATAACAGCAAAGACTGTCGCCATGAAATGTGTACTAAGTTCATGCTTTTTGGTAAGCAGTGGTTTAACACCCTGTAAATATATTTACTCTTGAAATTCTCATAAAGAGCCCAAGAAGGCGGTGTTGCTACTATCTCCATTGTACAGATCAGAAGACTGAAGCAAAGTTCAATTTGTCCAAGGCTTGATGAAGTGGCGCAGGATGAGGAGTCATCTGAGGTGGATTTAGCTAAAAAAATTAGCTTGGATTTAGGGACAGTGAGTTCTCTTGGGACATTTCTTTTCCTTCTGCGGGAGAGCAAAATGACAGCTCTGTGTTCACATGTGTTTGAATCTGGGGTTCCTAAAGTAAAATTAATCCATTTTCCATTGTTAATGAGCATCAACTTTTCTCTGGAGAGAAACCCCCTTCTGCTCTGGATCCTACTGCTGTGCAGGAGTGCTAATTAAGCCTATGCAAAATACCTTTTAAAAAAGGAAATAATGAGAAACTGGAATCAGAAAGACAGGCCTTTAAGAACAACCTTGATCACGATTTGGCTAGATTTACCCCGTTCCTCACAGCATCCCATGGCTGTGAGCAATGGGAAGGAGTTGCAAAATGTAAATTAATTTAGGGGCGAAGAAAGTTTAATTGGAATTATTTTTCTTGAGCAGGAGCATAAGGCATCATGTTTGCCTGCAACTCACTTACTGAGAAGAGTTTAGAAATTCACTTCTTCTTTCTTCCACCAATTGTAATTGCTACGTAGTACAGTCTAGTAGTTACATGTGATTTCAGATGAAGGGTGGCTCCTCGTTCTGTCCCCCAAACATGCATGCATCCCAAAATCTACAAAAGAGCTTTTCAGCTGTTTCTCTTGATATTTGCATCCATATTTCTGAATAGTTTGTTCATATTATTACCTTCTGCTTATTTGTGTTTTGGGCACCTTCTGGAGAGAGTTTTATATGTCAACCTAACATTTCCTTGTCAGGCATTTCCTCAAGATCAAGAAAAGAAGGCCGAGTGTTAATCCACATAAAGATTGAAGTTATATTTGCACAGGCGCTTTGAGGCAGATGGGCGAGGGAGAGAACATCTGCATGAGACAGTGTAAGGGCAGTAACCACATAGACAGGGGAAACCTATTGTTACTTTGGAGTAAAGCATGCAGACCAAAGCAAACTTGCGGGGTCTTTAAGCAAACTTAAAAGCAAACAAAGCAGAAAGGAAAAAATGATCAAGGAAACATCTAACGCTGGTGTTACATAGTAGTTTTCCAATGGAATGCTTTTGAAAATGAGTGATAAATGTGCTCAGCTCCATCATGTCGTGGTTGTTGACCAAGTAGCCTATTACCAGAAAGGCATCCTAAGGAAATAGGACCAGAGAAGCAAAACATCCTTTGTGAATCAATAAGGTCATTGTAGCACTAGCTCTGCATTAGAAGGCGTGAGGATGAAATACGAGGTGCTTAAATATAGTGCTTAATAAATTAATATCAATATGTAGATGTTTATTCAGCTATTAGAGGTGATAAGTGCAAAAGATAAAAGCATGAAAAATATGGCTTTCTGTTAGCTGAAGAAAGCAAAGCCAAAACCGATTTGTATTGTTCCACATCAGCCATAACAAATGAGTGCGTGTGCCCTTATCTGAAGTAGGTGAACCAATCTGAGGGTGAGTCTTTTGTTTACAAGCTCTGTTTCTTGAACTATCAAAATAATATACCTTCAAGCCTTACTTATTGTATCTATAAAACTGAAGGAAAATAACACCCTTTAACATTGTCATAAATATCAGCAAAATATACAATCAGAGGATAATACCTAACATTTTGCAGCAAGGACTCAGCACACAGTAACACTATTGGTCATATATAGGTCAGAACTAGAAGGTGATACCCAGAGATGTAAAAGAACAAACTCAGAAGGATAAAATTATTATGGGTAATTCTCTCCCATATATATAATCCATGTGTAATCTTACTGTATATACATATTTTAAGGAGGAAAACTTAAAAACATGACCCCACAATTCCACCCTTTTTAGCTTCCCTAGTTACATAGCTAGCTAACTAGAAGAAGTGTTTGAATTCAGTGCAGTCATAGAGTGACCTTTTTTAAGTTAAGGCCCTTTTTAGTCAAGGCTCATGTCTGTAAAGGTACCATGAAGGAATAAGCCCGCGGTGAAGAGAAGGCAAGGTTAGGAGCCTTTCTTGCTCATACACTTCTCTTTTTATTGCCCTTGGCTCTCCCAGCTCTTTGTTCTCCTCTGGACAGTTGCTGCTGGAACTGGTATATTCCTGCTAAATGGCACTTTAACCCTGGTATTCCCACAACTTAATGCTATCTCTTTAATGGGCATTTGCATGGCAGATGGCACAAATGGCCTAGCAAATGTATACCGGGTCGACTTTAAAGAACTGCCAGATTGATGGCTTTGTTGGCTGTGTGCCTCCAAGCGGACACACGACTGGAAATCGCACAGGAGCTCAAAATTTCGGAACAAGTTGTGGGCTCTCCTCCCTCCCTCCACTTCCTATGAGAGATCAGAAGGACAGGTGAGGACAGGGCTAGTCTGGTTGGCTTCATTTTTAAGTAGACATTCATGTGGGCAGATGGGTTGGCACCTGGTGTGAGAAGTGGGAACTAAGCCTTTCTACTCCTAATCCTGTTTGCATTAGATTTGCCCAAGAATGGAAGCCAAAATGTTAACCTGTTGAGTCCCAGAATGTTCCATGGGATAAAGGTATCCATTTTTCCAGGAGCGTCATAAATGCTGATTGAGAAGAGTTGCAGAACGTTTTCCCTACATAGTCCGGGAAACCTGGCTGATTTACTTAGTCTTTCTTAGGATTTAACTACTTCCATGGAAAGACTGACTATTAATTTAACTTTTGTCCCTCCTTTGTCCCTGGGGCTTTCATCTCTGTAGCACACGTCTGACTGAGGTCTTTCCTCAGACTATAAGCTCTGAGTGCCGGGAACAAATCTATAGAATCTAAATCTATAGAATCTATATCTAAATCTATAGAATCTAAATCTATAGAATATAAATCTACAGAATCTAAAGATTCTGGATAGAATCTTTTCCCTGTCTTCCTTATCAGTAACTAGTACGTGCTCACCAAACAGGTACAACTTGCCTGGTTCATAATGCTATGGTAAGAGTCTGTCTTGCCCTGTGAGTCTCCCCCTACCCTGGCCCACCTATGGTTAGAGTCTTAATAATGCAGTGAAGAGTGCCAAGGTTTGATGAACAAATAGGGGACTCTGAATATGATATGGTGCAAATAAACATCTCTAGGAACATTTCCCTGCACTGCACCTTCTGAAGGATATTCCTCTAAATGGTCACCTTGGAATGTCCTACTCTGAGTCCACTTATCGATCCTGAGTGAGTTTCTTCAGAGGAAGGTCCCAGTTCCTGTTCTTACAAAGAAAGATTACAATGGACACTTCTGTCCTTGGAGCTTGAAGACCGTGAAGGGGAAGAACTCTTTGCAAAGAAGGGTAGAGGTGAAGTTTGGGAATATGAACCTAGGACTGGGAATTACCTCAGTGGTAGGGCACTTGTTTAGTATGTGTAAGGTTTGATCCCCAGCGTGAGAGCTGGGAGGTGATAAATCAGCTAGAAAAATGCGAGCCTAGAAATGTGTGCACCACAAATGCCAGATGATCTTCGCAGTACCAGATGAGGCTAGGACCAGAAGAAAGGGTGAGTCTGTAGCAGACCAAAGGCTAATGTGTCTTGTGTAGCCATGTTTAAAAACAGCCCTCTGGGGCTGGAGAGACGGCTCAGCGGTTAAGATCATCGACTGCTCTTCCGAAGGTCCTGAGTTCAAATCCCAGCAACCACATGGTGGCTCACAACCATCTGTAATGAGATACGACACTCACTTCTGGTGTGTCTGAAGACAGCTGCAGTGTACTTAGATACAATAA
>NW_022196910.1:19299671-19360449 GCF_008632895.1 Mastomys coucha
CAACCCTCTGATATGCCTTGGGGTTCCAAATTTAAACTAGCTTTCAATTTACTGAACTGATGGTCCAGAGACTATTAAATCATGCTTATTTTTCAAAGTCCATACAATTGTTTAAACCCTGGACAATTAGGAGGTAGGCTTCTGTTTGTAGTCTTACTCTTGAGTTCTGCAAATGTTAAAGGTGGGTTAATACTTATTCAACTCGTTTGTAGGATAGAGTTGGGACAAAAAGATGGCATCAATCCCTACATGTCTATTGTCTGACTGACCCTTCCTATAACAGATACCTCTAAGTATAATAGTCGCCCATTAAGAAAGGTGGCAAACTCAGCCTCTCTTTGCCTTACTTGCGGTACTTTTCTTTTTTCTTTTTCTTTCTTGTCTTGTAATTTATTTTTTATTAGATATTTGCTTTATTTACATTTCAAATGATATCCGCTTTCCCAGTTTCCCCTCTGGAAAAAAACCCTATTCCCTCCCCGCTGCCCCTGCTCACCAGCCCACCCTCTCCTGCTTCCTGGCCCTGGCATTCCCCTATACTGGGGCATAGAATCTTCACAGGGCCAAGGGCCTTTCTTCCCATTGATGACCGGCTTGGCCATCCTCTGCTATACATATGCTGCTAGAGCCATTAGTCCCACCATGTATACTCTTTGGTTGGTGGTTTAGTCCCTGGGAGCTCTGAGGGTACTAGCTAGTTCATATTATTGTTTGTCCTAGGGGCTGGAAACCCTTCAGCTCCTTGGATCCTTTCTCTAGCTCTTTCATTGGGGACCCTGTGCTCAGTCCAATGGATAGTTGTGAGCCTCTACTTCTGTATTAGTCGGGCACTGGCAGAGCCTCTCAGGAGACAGCTATATCAGGCTCCTGTCAGCCAGCACTTGTGGCATCCACAATAGTGTCTGGGTTTGGTGATTGAATATGGGAAGGATTCCCAGGTGGAGCAGTCTCTGGATTGTCCTTCTTTCAGTCTCTGCTCCATACTTCGTCTCTGCAACTCCTTCCATGGGTATTTTGTTCCTCCTTCTAAGAAGGATTGAAGTATCCACACTTTGGTTTTCCTTCTTCTTGTGTTTCTTGTGATTTGGGGTTTCTTGGGTATTCCGAGCTTCTGGGCTAATATCCACTTATTAGTGAGTGCATACCATGTGTGTTCTTTTGTGATTGGGTTACCTCACTCAGGATGATAGTCTCCAGGTCCATCCATTTCCCTAAGAATTTCATAAATTCATTGTTTTTAATAGATGAATATTAGGGTACTTTTCTTATATAAACCCCAAACCACATTGCATCAGTCTCCTTACTCGACCCATATTGGAAGCCCTCCTGAAGTTAGGGAAGGCTCTGAATTGCAGTCATTTTTAATATGACATAATTTCATTACATGATATCCCCAAGCTGATGAGAACTAAGTATTGCTAAGTTGAAGTCCTATGGGCCTCCTTTCGTGAGAAGATAATTAGCTCATTAATGCTTCTGAGTGAAATGAAACAAAAAGCCCTTAAAGCCCTTGAAAATGATGTTTTCTGCAAGAGGCTAATGTCTGCCATGCATTCTCATATACAGCTGGCTCATTCCTGTCATTTTGTTCTCGGACCTCATGAAGATGAACTTTAGCCTAGTCTAGATCAGAATGCGCAGGACCCAACTTTCCAAGCTTGACAGTATTGATCTCTATTTGCGGACACATCAGGTAAGAAAGCCAAACGGGTAGCCAAGTGTCCAGTCTCTCCTCCATGGTACCTTGAGGACAGAGCAATCATCAAGATAATGATTATTACAACTTATAGAAACATTTCATTGTCTCTTTTGAAATGACTTTTGTAATCCTGCTATAAGCGGGAAGAAATTAGATTCAGAGGGAAAACAAGAGCTTTAGAGACCATCTGCTTAGATTTTCAAATTTAAATTTTATACATAAGAGCACATTAGCTGTGGGGGGAAATGTGATCACATTTTTTTTTAGCTATCTGAGCAATGAAGAAATTTCCCTCTTTGGGCTTTCTGCATGGACGCAAAAGGCACCGTTTTGCTGAGGAAAATGAAATGGCTTCGGTATGGGGGAAATTTGCTATTCACCATCTTATATTTATGGAATGCTGAACTTACACAGCTCTTCATAAAATATGAAATAACAGCCCAGGCCTGAGGAGTTCACGAGGCACATTAGACAAACACTGTTCCTGGGCACCTCGGAAGGAAAGCAGAGGCCGTGACAGCCTGCAGGTGGCGGTGAATGACAGTATGGAGAAGGGTAGGCTCCCTGGTGACATAGGACGACCAAGAAGAAGGAGCAGGTAGGGAAGGAAACTCTGCAACCATTTCTAATTCTGACTCTTAACACCGAGTCCGATCCAGGGACTGCATACCTCTAGGAATCTATTTTCTTGTCTGGGGCTAGAGAAGAATGCAGTAGTGTCAATAGGTAAGGGAAGCTAAGAGCCGAACAGAGCAGAGAAGAAAGTTGACAGCAGTAAGACTCACACTGGCCACTGACCCCCAACCAGCCACAGTTGGTGACTTTCCTCGGAATGTTCCAGACAGCACAGTGCTTGATTAGGTCAGCCCGCTCCTCCTGCTGGCTCAAACCTACCTGCCTGACGCTCAATGACAGCAAGAAAGGTCACCGTGAACACAGAGACAATTAATGTCCATGCCCTTGCTTTTCCTCCACTGCCTGCCTCCCTCCCAGGCTGCAACATTACAGAAACTTCCACCTCCACAAGCCCAGCCTCTCTCTCTTGCTCTTTCTTTTGTTTTGCTTGTGCAAAAATAAAATAAAATAAAAAAATAAAAATAAATAAAAATAAAGGCGGTACAGTGAGCCAGACTGATGGAATGAGTGCAGACCCTAGCAGATAATTGTCTTTTATAGCTGCCCTAAGATCTCACAACTTAAGCACCCAGTTCAGAAAAGAATGCCAGCCATCACTTATAACATCTGGATGGGGAAAAATAAAAGACAGTTAAAGGGAAGAGCTGTGAACTGAGAGGTTCATGAAAAACAAACTCAATTCATTCGACTGGATGCTGTTCTAGAAAAGCTTAAATCAACTGGATGGTAAATGAAGGATGGGGAACAAGGGAACCTATCAGAATATTAAGTGCTGAAAGCCAGATTCCATCTTACCATAAGATCCTACCAAATAATATCGCATAGTACCATAGGCTCAGCAGTCAGACAGAATGTATTTGACTCTCAGGTCTTCTGTATTCCAGCTTCACGACCTTCAGTAGGTCCTGGATTTCCATTCTCACATCTGCAAAGTTGGAATGGTAACAATACTCTCTGCTTATGTTCTTGAGGATTAAATGAGATAAACATGCAGACAGTGGTTAGCAGTGTTTGACCTACGGAAAGCCTTCTGTAGATATGAGACACACCTGGCTTTGCCTGAGGGAGATCTAGGTTACTTTCTAGAACCCATGAGAATTCCTGGCAAGTACCTACCTGTCAGGGCATTTGTGCTCTGACAGCAGTTGCCAGAGTTGTTCAATTTCCAGAAGTTTCATTTCTAGTTTATTTTAAAGCATCATAAGGAATCCAATCCAGTGCATTTCTCAGTTTGGTCCCATTGGTGTTGGCTGACCAATGTGCATTTTGGAGAATTTCCGTATACTGACCATTCTCTCAAATAGTCGTTTACAATACAGGTTTGCCCAGAGTGTTAGAGAGCTTTTCATCCAAGTAGACTGTGAATCCTGATTTCCATCTTTGAATCTTAGCTTTGCCCTCTGAATATAATAACCACATTCTCTTCAGAAAAAAAGCAAAACAAAACAAAACAAAAAAAACCCTTTCAGGTATTTCCTCAAAGCTGATGTGTCATTTGAAATTTCCTTAGAGGCAAGCTCAGAAATGGACTCTGGCACCCTATGAAGAAAAGGAAAACCTTGTTGAGGCACTGGGCTGCTCACAGAATTGTAAAGGGGTCCGGAGAACAGGGCTTAGAAGAGAAGACAGCCATTGGGATTGTGGTTATTCATTCTGACTGTCTGATTTAGAGGGGGCCATGATTTCCCAAGAGTGGAGCCAGACAGGCCCAAAGCCACCAGAACATCCTCTGCTAGTTTACTGGACCATGGCAGTCCTTTTGTCTCTCCTATGTACATGTCTCCCAGTGAGTCACGGAGAGAATAGCATTTTGCAGGTGACTCACTAAAGCCTGCTTGCAGCTCCTCATTGCGTTTTTATGTGACAAGTTGGACTTACTTTCAAGTTATCAATATATCCTAAAGTCCTTATCCAGTGTTTGGGCATCTAGAATGTCAGCAACTGACCTGCTAGCCTTCCTAACAATGAAGAACAATCCACACAACTAAAACTTCAGACCAATGGTGAATGTGCTATGCAAGACCTGTGAATCTGATTAGGCAATTTTACTCTCAGAGCTTTGTTCTGAATAGAATCAGTGGTAAATTTGTTTGTTCACATCTATGCTTCATTTTCAAACCCAAGCTCCGGAATTAACCTTGGTCTACATCCCATCTTATCTGACTGGTTTCAGCTAATCCTGGCTTGTCAGAAGTTCTACCGAAATGGCTTTAGGAAATTGGTTTGTGACTTTTCTCACCTCACATCCATACTCTAAGTTTATGACCAAAGTAGGGAGAAGAGTTGGATCAGGTGGAGGGAAAGGCAGAGAAGAGAAGACAGGATATAAAACTGGGAAAACATCTGGTCAAAAGGAACTAGGGATTGAATAAGGGAAAGGCAGAAGAAGCAGGGGCATGCGCAATGAAAGGTGAAAGCAATGGGGTCTACCACGGTGCTAATTTCAGGAAGCAGAATCCACTCAAGTAAAACAAACAAAACAAAACAAAACACAAAAGCCAACTGAAGCAAATTGTCTGAAGACATGAAAGGCTCCCACAGGACGCACCAGGTTTGGATAACGTCCAGCTGTAACAGCTGGGCATGAGGAACAGTAGCAAAGGCGGAGAAGCAGAGGAACTGTAGCAGAGGCTGAGAAGCAGAGGTAGGCTGTACTGAAGGTCAACAGGGCTGATGTTTAGCTACATCACTCCTCTCTGCCCCATCTACAGCCTGGGGTCATAGATACATTCTAGGCAAGGAGTAACCCAACCTCCGAGATGAGGGAAGTTTGGTCCAGCCTTTTGGTCTCCATGATGGAAGACTTCTGAAAAGCATCTGGCTTGTCTGTAAATAACACAAACACGCAAACGAACTACTTTGTCATGGAAGCATTAGGAAAGTAGCCACTTGCAGGTAACTACCACAGCCAGTCTCCAGTCCAGGCTTCTTGAACCTCCTCTTCACTTGGCTGTTCAGTTTCTCCAGGAATATGTGTCAAAGCAGGTTTCACAAAACTCCCACCCTATCCCCACCTCAGGTCAGCCCCTCTTCAGTCCTTTTGAGTTGCAATTCCCAAAGCTCCTATTCTGACATGGCCTACTGAGTTTATTTATTAATATCACTTGACTCTGCTTTTGACCACTGTTCACCATCTCCACCGCCCCAGTCTGTGACTTACCTTTCACCTTTACTACTACAGTAACTTCAGAATTCCCATTGAGAAGCTTTGTCACTCAAGGTATGGTCCATGGATCAACAGCTTCTGCATTTTTTAGGATTGGATTGAAATGTAGAATGTCAGACTCTATCTCTTGGAAGCCCTATTTTAAGAATCCCTTTAAGAGCATACAGGGGCTGGATGTAGGTTTCCCATACACACGTAGCAGATGTGCAGCTTGATATTCCTGAGGATCTCCCAACAACTAGAGCAGGGGCTGTCCCCGACCCTTTTGCTGCCTGTGGATCCTGTTACCCTAACTGGGCTGCCTAGTCTGACTTCAATGGGAGAGGTTGTGGCTAGTCCTTTAGTGACTTGAGGTGCCAAGATGGGTTGGTACCTGGGGGGAGAGTCTACATCTCAGAGGTGAAGGTGAGGGGTGGTAGGTGAGGGGTCATGTGAGGGGTAATTGGGAGGAAAGAGAGGTTGCAATCAGGATGTAAAATGAATAAATAAGTTAATAAGTTAATTTATTATTAATAAATTTTGAGAGAAAAAAAGAATCCCTTTATGTGATTAGTTTCTCAATGAGTTTGAGGGGCCCCTTTAACACCATCCAAATCCTCGGTATACTTCTAATATCCTGCTATTAGGTTTTTCTGATTAGTCCTAACCTTTACAATGAGAAAGCAGAAGCAGTCAGGGGATCTCTAGGACATGCTTCCAGCCTCCAAGTTGCCTACCCAACCCATTTTTATCTGGACATTCATTCTTCCTTCCTGCTGCTATGGTTGGGTGCTCTTGGCTCCCATCTGAGTCCATACCCTTCTTCTCATGGACAAACATCTCATCCATTTCCTTCATTGAAAGTCATTGCTACAGCCACAACCAGCTTCCTATTGGTTTCATGTCTGCACTTTTACCAGCTACTTTCCAACACACTACAAACTTTATTTTACCTCTAATAAAGTCCATGAAAACAACAAGAGAAACTCTCTCTCAAGCCAGCTTGCCTCCACTCCAGCTTCCACTGTTGTTTATTTCTCTGCTCCCTTTTACACAATTTCTCAAGGAAAATTAATTATACGTATCCTTTGTTTAGTTTCTTTTTGCATACTCCCATTTGAGTCTAACGGCCCTATGTTTTGCATTTCCTAGACACTGTAGCTACCATGTTCAGAGTCATCAATGAAGAAGATTGCTCTTGTTTATCTCTCAGCTTCATCCTGCTTGAAATTCAGCTTCCTTTGACAGATATGCAGTATCATTTTCTCCACATAGCTTTCAGGTCCACTCTTTCCTGATTCTCCTATCGTAACTGGCTACCTCCCTTCAGTCTTGTTTTCTGTCTCTTTTGTTTCCACAACTTTCTAAAAGTGGAGTACTCTCTGGCTCACCTCCTCAAGTCTACCCTAATGCTACTCAAGCAGTCTGTGCAACTGATAGTATTTGTTAGCATTAGGTCTCAGAACCTCGCCCAAACTTTCTAAAGCAGTCTGAATTTTAACAAGATCCCTCCGGGTGGCTCACATATCCATTAACTAACCTAGCCCACTAATTGCTAACCATAACCTTAGTTACATATCAGAAACACCCAGAGAGACTAAAACAAAATTCATACCTGGGTCTTATCCAAAGTTAATTACATAAGAATTTCTGGTGAGAAAAAAGTCTCTAGGTGATTCAGAGATAAAATATGGCACACTATGATTCCTTGCTTTCTGGCATTTACATATAATCATACACTCTTAGTACTTGTACTTGTAACTTACCTATAAGTCACAGAATATGGTAAGGGTGGTGAGACATCATTCCCATGATTCCATTGTACTAGGATGGAAAAGATGCCTGGATGGCCACCCTGTGGTTGCATTGATATGTGTGATGTTTGACATATGAGAGACAGGACTATGGAGTGGCCCCTTCTTAGACTTATGAAGTAGGTAGGCTTGCTAAGGGGTCCAGTGAGCTTGGCGTGGTATTATGGTTTGAACTTAATGTACCCCAAAACTCTGAATGTTCAGTCACTAGATGGTTGTAGTGTTAGTAGAAGTTTTAGGTGATACAGCCTGGTAGGGCTATGTTACTGTGAAGTGTGGTCTTGTGATCCAACTCTTCTTTCCCTCTGCTTCCTGGCCTCTATGAGATGATCAGCTTCTCTCTATTATATGCTCCTTGCCATGATATTCTGCCTTACCAAAGAACTCCAAACAAGGGAGCCAACTGATTATAGAAGGCAATCTCTGAAACAATAATTCAAAATAAACCCTTTGCTCTTTTATAGGTTGTTTCTGTCTGGTACCTGTCATATCAACAGAAAGCTAATTGATGTGGGTGACCCTTTGAGACGCTGGGTAGTTCCTGGGGACTGCACATAGCCTTAAAGATCTGGAGGAAGATTTCAGCTCAGTAGTTTTCAACATCCCTAATGCTGCGACACTATAATATATTTCCCCATCTTCCAGTGACCCCCCAACCATAAAATCATTTCACTGTTACTCCATAACTGAAATTTTGCTACTTTTATGAACCATAATGTAAATATCTGACATACAGAATATCTAATATTCCATTCGCAAAGGGGTCATGACCCACAGGCTGAGAACTGCTGCTTAGCTGAAAGGCAAGAGAGAAACAGGGAAGTAGGGAGTCATGCAACCAAAAAAAATGCACTAAACTAGCAGCTACATGAGCTTGAGAGTGTATTCTTTCCCAGTTGACCCTTCAGATGACAACGAACCTCAAGTGACTGAAGAGTCACCTTGATGATAGGCTCAAGAAATTCTGTGAAGATTCAAGCTGATTATGCTTCTGACTCATAGACATATTGAGATTCTAAGTATGTGATGTTTAAAGGTACCATATTTGAGTTTTTTTTTTAAAAAACAATATAGTAGTCATAATGCATAAGCACATATCTGATGTATTTCATTCAAACTGAAGACTTTAGATATTATCAGTTATTGACTACTAGCCAAAAGCAATTTCCATGAGTAATGACTTAAAGTAACAACAGGAAGTTCCTCTCACCCAGGCTTCTTTTCTCTTGACTTTTGGTTGGATGTGGATGAGAGACAGTGGGAAAAGGCTGCAGGCACAGGGATTAGATATTTCTCTCCTGTATCTTCTCCTAGTTGCTGTAAGTTTGGCAATGGTAGACTCCTCCACAGCCAAACTTTTTTGGCTCTTCCCTCTTTTATGACTCTAGAGTTTTGTTAAGACCATTTCTTTTCCTATGTGCCTTTAAGCCAAGGTTGCCTAGGGGGTGGTAATGAATTCCTGCTGTTGGAAGTCACTGGCTGTTTTAGCACCTTGGTTGGGTATCTTATTCTTCTCACACCTTTGTCAATAGCTCTTCTGTTTAGACATTTTACATGAGTCATCTGTTCCCTACTAGATCCTGACTGATGCACAAATCACAAATTTATGTTGTATCACTTGTTTGTTTCACTGGAACGTAAACATCATGGGACAGTCACCTCATTTAGTCATTGTTTTATTCCTAGTTATAGTGGAGGTTGATATAGAATAGATCCTAGTAAAGTTTTACTGAGAGAAAGAAATATGTAATATGAGATGCTGACCTGACCAAGTGATGCTATTTGTGCAAAGGCACTGCCAACAGGAACAGTCTCAAGGAAAGGAAGAACACAATCAGATATAAGGGCTTATAGGGATCCATAGTGTCAGGATACAGGGACAGAGAGACATTCTATAATAATCATCCTTCTATGCTATGAGAGAATGCAATCTCTATTGGTCTTAGACTTAGGAGTACCACAGAAAGTCATAAGTTCAAATTCTATGTCCTCTTCTTATTGATAGGGATACTTATTTAATAGTAATTATCAAAGACTGTCAGAAATTAATTTTCCATATTTATAGTGGGGTTGTTAATCTGTTACATCTAATTTACTCTAATGGCTACTGAAGATGAAGCACCTGAAAATGCTAGGTACATCCCCCAGGGACTCATACTCCTCTGGATTAAGTATTACATGCATCATCTAATTTAATCTTTGTCATGTCACGATGAAGTCACACCTTCATTATTTTGGGAATTGAGGTGCAGAACATTTGAAAATTGTTCTCTCCTAGTCAATGCAGAGTCAGGACATGAATGTCTTCCTGCATTATCTTCATATGCATTGTGCTTCTCATAAGAAGCTTATCTGCTGTCTGGATACAGATCTAGGTCTGGGTATTGGAAGTCACTAGAGCCCAGCATAATGACATTAGAAGAGGAAGTGACTCAACAGATTGGAAAATGCTACACTGACCATAAAACATAGTCCATCTTAGACTGGCCTATGAGACATCTTGCAGTATGTACGTATGTATTACATATTTGGGAAACTTCACTAATTCACTCCTCTTGACATTTCCCTAGTTGGGTGAGAAATAACTACATTTAGACTTTTCTGCTTTTATTTTAACAAATTTCATCAAAACATGCCAATTCTTTAAATCACTTATTAGTTATTAGTTAATTGGTACCTTGTTAGTTAATTTGCCTTTAGCCAGTTTTCAAGACTAGGTAGATATGTGTAAAATCTTTTGGAAGAATCTTCTCTACCAATAAGGGCCTCTACAATCTTGTTTACTTCATGCCAGCAAGCTAGAATTTCACATCAGATTTTGCCTTTCAATATCAGACTCAGTTTTCATTGTGTGAAAAAACCTCACTCTAACTATCTGGGAGTCTGTTTTAGACCTTCATTGACTCTAAACTATGGTAGTTAATAGCAGTTGATGAAAACCTAGTTCTGAGTCATAACAATGGCCATCATAATGCGTGAACTCAGATGCACTTTGATGTAGTGCATAGTGTCTGATTTTTGCTTCTATAATGAAATACCTAAACCTGTGAACTTATAAAAAAATGTCCACTTATAAAGAGAATAGGTGGTAATAGTTACTATTTTTGTTGATGTGATAAAATACCCAACAAAAATAGCTTAAAGAAAAGGAGGCTGTTTTGGTGTACACGTCATCATGGTAAGGGATGCCATGGCAGGAAGAGCTTGAAATGGCTGGCCTCATTGCATCCTTTGTCAGGAATCAAAGTGATCCATGTTAGTGCTCAACTTCATTTCAACTTTTTCTTCAATCCCAAATTTAACCTGGGTTATCCTATGTCAGGCATAATCCTTTACAGGCATCCTCAGAAGCAAACATAATGTAGAGGTTCCCTCACAGGCACGCCCAGAGGTTTGTCTCCTTGGTAACACTAGATCCTGTTAAGTTGATAGTATTAAGTATAACACAAATTTATTTAGCTTATAATTTGGAGGCCAAAACTCCTAACAGCATAATTCTGGCTCTGCAGAGGATTTTATTGGTTGTATCACTTCAGACTAAGTTTAGGAATCCATGAAAGAGTGATTGACTTTGTCACTAGTCAGGAAACCAAGAGACTTAAGAGTGAGCAGGCTGTTTTATACGAGCAGTCTTGAGAGAATGAATTCACAGTTCCTGGGAGAACCTCCTTAATTCCTTCTTAATTCCTTCAGGAGTCCAAGGATCTTCCATCCTAATTCTTCATGCTCTAGATATCTAGATACAAAACTCACAAATTATGAAACCCCTGGAGACACACTCAGCCATATTTGAATGATCACCCATTTCTTACTTGTGACTGGTCTAAATAAGACACTGGGTCTGCTGAGCTTCAAGAGATGGAGTTCACAAAGAACAGGATAATAACAATATTCCCCAGTATTTGTAAAATGTTCTCTGTTATAGTATCCATTTTTATACTCACCAGGCAAGATGTTAAGCTAAACCATTCTCAAGTATTTCTTCAGTAACTGCATCAGTGGTTCCAAGAAGTACAATAACCTTGTAATAACCTTGTATTGCTCACTTTAGGGACAACATACACAAGCACATACACACACACACACACACACACACACACACACACACACACACACACACAGAGAAACACACAGAAAAAGAGGGAGGAGAGGAAGAAGGGGGGGAGAAGAGAGAGAGAGAGAGAGAGAGAGAGAGAGAGAGAGAGAGAGAGAGAGAGAGAGAGAGAGAGAGAGAGAGAGAGAAATGCTTAAATACTATTCACATATATCCTCATGACCACATAGTCAGGAAGTATCAGCAACTGCTTTCAAACTGTGGAGCCCTGGCTTGTTGTTAGTAACAATGTTGAGTGAGCATTTGTTAGAAGCCACTGATTTTGCCATTGACATTACTGTGCTATCATTCTCATTCACCTCCATCCTCAATGTCTCTGTACCATTCAGAAGTCTATTAAGCATGCTCTTGCTTTCTTCCCTTAACAAGTATGTCTGGTAAATGGTTAAATACCAGGCGGGATCCTCACATTACATAAAGAGGCATAGCAGCTCCAGTCCTAGAACTCTGGATATCAGAGTGCAGACGGGTTCAGTTGGGCATGTGACACAGAGGTAGGCCACACCGTAGGAGCTGCTAGCAAGGCACTCTGATCCCATAGGCTGGATGTTGTGTTATAGAGAAGGATGGCCTTTTGTATGAAAATCATTCTTTCCTTTTCTTTGGAAATGTGTAGACAATAGGCCATTTTTGTTAGGAGATTCTTTACAGACTATTAGAAGGAATTTTTTTTTTAATGCTAATGGTCTTACTTTAAAAAGGGAACAAAGAAATCATGAATTTTAGAAGCTATTGTGAAAATAGAATTGGCTAAATAATTTAAATATAAGGATATGATATAATTTCTGCTTTCTTTGTGAGTTTCTTTATCAGAAATGCCAGTCTTCCCTCCACACATGTCCAATCCACCACTTGGCTGCCAAACTCTTATAGGTTTAGTGTTGGTAAACACACACTTTTTCATCCACTAAGCTTTTTGCATCCACATACTCCCAGATTCTAGATAATTCATTGCTGCAAAATAAAAAATTTGCATCTACGAGGGCATTCTACCAACATACAACTGTGCCAGAATATCCTAAATCTGCTTTGAAATTTGCATTTGCTTAAAATATTTAATTTATGGGGAAAGAGCTTCTTTCTTCCAAAATGTTGCAGTTCTGGATGTTATATTTCTACTAAAATATATAGAAGGCTATGTGAAATATTTAGATTAAGAGACCTTAGGACAAACCTAGTTTTATCTACGTCATAAATAATCATGAAGCTGTTTCCTAATTAGAAGCTGTTTTCCCAAACAAAGGTACTACAGTCATTTATTTCTGTAGCTCCTTTTAAAAAGTCAGTTCATCAGCATATCTGAAATCCATATACCAAAACTGGCAGAAAATCAAGATATTAATTTTATATGTGAGGAGACTGTCTCTAGAGAATCCCATTTAAATATCTACATCTTGGATTCATTTCAGGTCCTGATTTAAAATTGGGAATTCAATATTTTACAGCAGATTATAAGGTGGAAGGCAGAGAATTAGATGAGACATTTTCTGACTTGTATATTATATTCTTGATGAACTAAAGGCTTGCTTGTAGATTCATTTCCAACATGATTTCCCCATTGGATTTGTCTCAGATACCACGGTGAGAAGCCAGCAGTATGACCCCAGGGAAGAGGTCAGAGGGGATGCTGTCAGAGGGAGAAATGGCAGGGGACTGGGACTGAGAATTGGAAATTATGAAAGGAGGAGAGGGAGGGTGACAGTGGGGGCAGGGATTAGAGAGTATGAAAGACAGAAGAAAGACAGAAGGAGAGAGAATTTTCCCACTCAGTGGAGTAGTGCAGTACACCATAGGAAATAACTCACTGAGTACTGCCAACAACACGATCGTGTTGGCTTTTCCTGTTTAAGCTCTCTCTAAGCCTTCACTTGTAATTAATAAGAACTGCTACTTAAGAATTTTCAGAAGGACTTCTGCTAAGTATTGAAACATAAAAGAAAATTATTGGCCTTTCATCATCTCTTAAACGAGGGGAAAACCCTCATGATTTATGTGTATACTTTAGAATCAAAGCGCCCTTTTAAGTCTCTAGGAGCCAATCATAAATAGAACCCAAGACTGATCTCTCCAAATAATAAAATAGTGGGGAGAAAAAGAGATAATGCATCCTACCCATTGAAGCACTTAGACAGCATTGTTAAGAGCGGTTTGTGTAAGTGCTGCTAAATTAGTTCTAACAATGCCAGGCACTAGAATTTGTTCAGTGAGGTTTTCCTGTGTAGATGCCACTGCTGATCCAGTAATAAAAGTAAATTCTTCAAGGTTGTTCCCCAAGGCCAGCGGTCATGTGCCCTGAGGCCACTTTTCATCCTTCATATCTTCATGTTCCTTGGAACTGATGGTATGAGACCCTTCTCTCAAGGAACTCATAACTTCCTGTGCTACCCAATGGAGAGAAGATGAATTATTTATGCATCAGTTGTGTTACTAAGCTGAGCCGGTTATTTACTGGGGTGTAGAGTTTTGATGGACATTCAAATAGAGATAAGCAGCAACCACTCAAGGCTAGGGAAGCATCCTTAAAGATAATAGATAAATAGAAAACAGAAGGGCTATGTGTACAGATACTATCTATGTGAATCCTTCCCATTGTTGTCTGGCCTTTGGAAGACAGACTAGAGAGGTGGAAGGTAAGTAGCTGTCAGTGTAGATGTCAGCTGTTTGGGATTTAGAGTCTTAGTGTCAAAGCCAGTAACTAGAAACCTTTACATAGGGATGGAATGAAGAAGGACACATGACTGACCTCTACATTACACTGGTATGGCTTGTTTCATAGCTTCCTCCTCTTTTCACTCTAGGTGAACTCACCAGGTCCGGACTATTTAAAAGTAATGTATGAGATGTCTACAAGGTACTAAGAGACTTTGCTGAGTTCATGGGAAATGCCATAGAACTGTCAGCCGTGTTATTTATTATAGCTAATTACTAGTAAATGTTTACACTAGAATGTTTGATCATTATTTCCAAATTAAATCCAAAATGGAGTTGCAGGTTTACTGCTCCCTCAAGCCAATGACCCTTGTATTGTTTTTCTGTCTTTATAATTGCAACCTAACCAAGTGTCTAGGGCCAAACACTTAGGCATCATTGCTGATTTGCCTTGGCTTCTTTTACTCATCATAATTAGTTCATTAGCTGGTCATTTTTTCCCAACATCTAAAAATATAAAAACAAATCCATATACTCTTTTCCCCTAACAATCTGTCCTCCTCCTGCTCTTCTTCCCCCTCTGCTCTTCCTCTTTTTCCTCTTCCTCTGTGGGGTTAAGATGTGTCCCACATACGTCCCAGGGCTTGGGCCACTCATGGAGGCTGGATGAAGGAGTTTTGACTGCCCTTGCGCCAGGTGGGTGTTGGACTATACGAAGTCACTGGACCCTGATCCAGAGGTGGGGAAACATAGTCTGAGGTCCCCGGGGAACGCTGGGGCTGGCTTGGGGGTTCCCAGGCCTGCACGGAAGCCAGGATCATCTGGTTTTCAGACTCTTGCATACCCCAGACAAAGGCGCAGGAATTGCAGAAGAGCTGAGAAAGGAGGAGTGTGGGCAGGCTGGATCTAGCCCAGCTGAAAGAGAAATGGCAGATGGAGCACTCATGGGGAGGAGAGTCCTTGGCTTGTTCTGAGGGTGGCTTGGCTTGGTGGAAGCCATGGCAGGGAGCACTCAGAGGCCTTCTGAGGGAGACTAGACGTGGCTCGTTAGACAAAGGCCTATTTCATTGCTCCCTAGAGTGGATGGATCCTGATGAAAAGAGACAGTTTATGGTTTTAAAACATTTATTGTCATAGCGGGAGAGTGGCGATGAGTAAAACCATACCCCACTTTCTCAGGGCGGGCCTGAGGTTAAATACTCTTTGCAGTGAGGAGTGTCTAGGAAGGTGAGTTAATTGGCAATGCCCTTCAGACTCATTAAAATGGAGATCTGTCTTGATCTGTGGTCACATCCTCTACCTGTGGAGGGGACTGGGGAGTTGCCCTAACGTGATTGATGGCCACAGAATTATGGAGAGCTGCAACCTCGTGTCAGGAGCCTGGTGTCCAAGAGCGTGGCAAAACGCCTACTACCTACCATTTCTTTCAGGGTTATCCCCCTGCTAGGTCACCGGGGTTTCCAACCTAGCTTAGCCAGAAACCAGGTTGCCTTTCACCGCCCTACTTTCCTCCTCCTCTTCCTCTTCAACTTCCTTTTCCTGCTTCTCTATCTCTCTGGTTGCTATTTAGATAAGAATTCAGAACAATTTTCTGCTCAGGAAAGTCCTGAAACAATGAGGATGTTCCATAAATTAAATGTTTGCAAACTTACTAAAATGTAGTTTACCTAGTCACATGGGCAAATGACATGGGAGGAAGCTCGGGATAAACTTTGAATATTATTCATAGATAATATTCAGCAGCAACACACATGACATTAAAGAGAAGTAAAAATGCAGAAGGAGGAACCTGGTAATGTACTTAGGGAAAATGGGCACAGGGAACAATATACACAGCTACATTGCCGATATAAAAAGTCAAGCCTGTAACTGCCTACAGGATTCCATTACCTCTCCAGAAGGCATTCCTGAAAATTCTCTATTTGTTCCCAAAGGCAAGCAATTTTCATAATCTATTGGATAATTACAGTCATCATGAAAAGATACTGTGATTCCCCCCTCTTCGTTAAAAAGTAAAAGTTGAACTTGATCCTCTATGTTTTTCATTGTTGCTATATTCTCTTTTAGAACAAAACGTATAAAATGTATGCAAGCCCTCTCTTCCAATTCTTCTTGGGACTACATAATTTGTAATTTTATAGCCACCACATCACCAAAACTGCTTCTTTGAGGAACAGACAACTTTCACCTATTGAAACTTTTACCTCTTTAGTCCCTGTCTGACTATACTTAGCAATATCTCTTGATCATTTTTGTCCTTTTCATTCTCTCTGTCATTCTTCATCTCCCTTAATTAAAAGTATTCAAGTGCCGAGGACTCTAATCTTAGATCTCTCTCTCTCTCTCTCTCTCTCTCTCTCTCTCTCTCTCTCTCTCTTTCTTCACTCATTTCTCTGAAGACATCAAGGGTCTTTATAGCCTTAACTTTAATCTGTGTAATCTGCACATTTAGGACTCAGCCTTTTGCTTTCATCCCTGCCTTCTTCCTGTCATGTCTATTCATCATCTCTCTATTTGAGTATACAACAAATCTCACAACATTATAATATTCAAAACAAAACTCGTGAAGTTTTTCCATTCAAAGCTTCTCCATATTGTTTGTAGCTAAGAGAGAGAGAGAAAAAACAGTTGGCTCTTTTTTCTGATTTCTACAGTTGGTGGGTCAAGGTACTTGCAACCTTCAATTCATTCTCAACCCCTCCCTTTCAACATCTATCCTGTGGGGTCTTCACTTTTAAAATATACCATAGTTGTCTTGGCTTGACCACTGTCCTTTGTCTGGGATGTTTAAGTGTTCTCCTAATCTCCCACTCCTTTTCATCCTGTCCTGTTAGGCTATATTTAGCAAGGTAGCCAGAGAGCCTTTAAAAGCCTAGTTGACCCAAATCACTACTTGGCTCAAAACAGTGCTCATCTTTTTGCTCTAGAGTAAATGGAAGTCCCTACAAAGAACTCTAAAACTTATTTCCCAAAAGAGTCAAGGTTCTTGAGAATTTTATTTATTGCTAACAATGTCCCCTGGCATCTTGTAGATACTCAATGAAAGTTTTCTCTATCCAGAAACTAAAAAGCCAAGCAAACCAGTCTTCAGGTATGTTAGAAAGGGAGACAGAGTGTTGTTATATATCAATAAGAACTCCAGATTTCTAAGAAACTCCCAGTGGAGTAATGTCCACATAGACCTTGATAATTGGTCCTCTCCTTTGCAGTATCTTGCTCATCACTGACTGTCCTAAATGATTGGCTCTCTTACCCTTTTATTCCATTCCAGCCATGCTGGCCTTCTTTGTATCTGCCAAACTTTCCCAGCACACTCCTGTTCTGGGGCTTCAGTACTCATTGCTCCAGTTGTTTGATGCACACTTACCCCAAATGTCTAGACATCTTGCTTCTTAACCTCCATCAGTCTTGGTCTAAGTAAGTATTTTTTACTTCTCCCAGTAGTTCCTTTATGAACCCATTTTAAAACCATTTAATCCACAGTTATTATATCAGCTTTCCTATTTCTCTTTTTCTTATTTCCCTTTCCCTAAAGGGATTGGTTTCTACCACTGATAACAGTGACCTCTATCACACTGTGTTTTTGTCTGAGTAGAGACAAATTCTTCTAGGCACGTTTGTCTATCTGGTTCTCAACTCAAAATGCAACATCCCCTCCCACTAATGCCTGGTACACAGGAGGCTCCAAAACCGCTGGCTATAAGAGACAAATGAGGTGTCTTGAAGAAGCAGTAGTCTCAGCCTCAGTTGAAGACTCTGGAAGGCAGGCATCTCAGGGGATGTTGCTGGCTATTTATGTATGTCTTAATGTATTTACTTATTGGTACATGAGAATTGGCAAGTCTCCGAGCTGCTATTAATTATTGTGGAAGAATCAAAGAGAAAAAATCCCCAGAACATTATGGGTTTTAAAAACTGTCATTCTTGCTTTGAAGACAGGACATACAAATATTCAGAAAAACCTTACATTGGCTCACTTATCACTAAATTAGAGTTTGGAATTGATTATTTTAATCTGTGTTTGTCTATCAGGTAGAATTTGTTACCAAGATCAAATATGAGTAGAGAGGAGTCTAGACTCAAGATGGGGCTATGCTCCAATAGATCCATTGTAAACAGACAATATTGTGAATCAGAATGCATTTAATATTCCTAACCTACCAAAAACCCAAAACTTGGCTATAACTACCTTGAGTATGTTCATAATGCATCAGCCAATAGCTAGACAAGGCCATTCAAAACAAAGCCTGTTTTAAATGAAGTGTTGAATATTTCAGGATAATTTCAGAATAATGGAATGCAAGTGAAATATAGAGTGGCTGCATATTAAGACTTTACACTTCCTAGAGTAGAAAAATGGAAGTGAAACCCTTGCAAATTTGGGGACCAGGAGAATATTAAGAACAAGTTGTGTTAGACTACATTATTTCTTTTTTGCTTTACTGAAAAATAGAATGTCAAAGAAATATGGAGAGACAGAGTCTATTTGCATTTTAGCAACCCACTGATGAAAAATCTTGCATTATTGTCTTACGGATAAAATGAGGAAAAATAAGCCAGACCTTGCATAATTACATGGATTAATTATTTGTTTAACAATTAAAATGATTGCTCTCATCTTAGAAATTCCACTCCAAAGGTCTTAATCAGTCCTCCATGTTTGGTAAACATTATCTGTTCTTTCATTTTCTCCTCCAACTAGTGATCTCCAGAATCTCTCAGCTCTCTCCTTGGTCCTAATCAACATATTAACTAATCCCTTTTTTAAATAATAGCAAAAATTTCAGGGCAGATGTATTAAGTGACTGAGTTGAGATAAAATGTCATCAAGCTATTAACATGGTCAAGCACAAGGTACTTCCTGTTCAATTTAAACAGTTTCTTTTTTTTTCTTTTTTTACCTTTTTATTTATTTATTTTTATTAGACATTTTCTTTATTTACATGTCATAAGGTATCTCCTTTCCCAGTTTCCCCTCTGAAAAAAAGAAAAAAAATAAGCAAAAACAAAAACAAAAACAAACCCCTGTTCCCTCCCCCCCTCCCCCTGCTCACCACTCCACCCTCTCCTGCTTACTGGCCCTGGCATTCCCCTACACTGGGGCATAGAACCTTCACAGGGCCAAGGTTCTCTCCTCCCATTGATGACCGACTTGGCCATCCTCTGCTACACATATGCTGCTGGAGCCATGAGTCCCACCATGTGTACTCTTTGGTTGGTGGTTTAGTCCCTGGGAGCTCTGAAGGTACTAGTTAGTTCATATTGTTGTTCGTCCTAAAGGGCTGCAAACCCTTCAGCTCCTTGGATCCTTTCTCTAGCTCCTTCATTGGGGACCCTGTACTCAGTCCAATGGATGGTTGTGAGTCTCTACTTCTGTATTAGTCAGGCACTGTCAGAGCCTCTCAGCAGACAGCTATATCAGGCTCCTGTCAGCTAGCACTTGCTTTAAATAGTTTTTTTATACCTGGATTCAGTGGAAATGGACATAGCTCAGCGGTGGTCCACCTGCAGAGAATTAGACATTTGATTTGGGGAGATGGAATTGATGGATTACAAAAAGCAGAATCCAGAGACAGAAGTCTAGACTCTACTGGACAGATGTGTTTTAATGTCCCTTTGCTTGGCCATCTACTCTGCATGGTCAAAGTGACCTGGTTTTATGGCAATGTCCGATAATGTCCAAGGGAAGTTATTTGTTGTTGTTTTAAACAAGTGTTTTAAAATATCAGGTAGTGAAATTCTTTTCCCATGTAAGAGTGTTGAATTCTGACACATTCCTAATTTTTTTTTTAATGAGTCATGCTTGGTTCTATGGCTAGAGATATTAGACCTCTTTCTTTTCTCTTGAAGCTTTCTTTGTGAAGTCCCGTTTGGATGCTGTCTTGGAGCCTACCTTCACATGCATCAGAGGTACCACCAACCATCAAACAAATAGCAGCAGTGCTGCTGAGTTATTGTCCAGTTAAAATTCCCATATTGCTTCCTCTGTCTCCTTTTCTTAAGTCACTTTTCAGAGATCTTTGTTGGTTACTTATGTATTATTCCAAGGATTTTGAACTATAATGACTAGGAAAGACATTTTTTTTGGCATGTACTTGACTTCAAATGTAATTGATCCTCACAATGATTTTCCCTTAAATGCTTGCAAAGGTACTCCTTAATTTTGTTCAATTGCATTGGTGAGAACTTTATGACAGAGTTGTATTATGTAGCAAAGGAAGTTAGAGAAACTCACCACTTAGGTACTGGTAATGGCACAAAGCGAAACCTCCTTTATTACGAAGAACATATCTGACTAGAGAGATGGCTCAGTGGTTAAGAGCACTGGCTGCTCTTCCATAGGTCCTGAGTTCAATTCCCAGCAACCACATGGTGGCTCACAACTATCTACAACGGGATCTGATGACCCCTTCTGTCATGCCTACATACATAAAAATAAAGTATTCACATACATACATACATAAAGAAATAAACATTACAAGAACATATCTTAGAGAGTATTTTAGTCCGTTTTAGGAATGCTAGTGAACAGTATGATTCAGGAGGCTGGAGAGATGGCGCAGTGATTAGGAGCACTCCCTGCTCTTCCAGAAGACTCGGGTTCTATAGCTAACACCCACATGGCAGCTCATAACTCTATGTAACTCTAGTTCCAGGTAACCTTTCTGGCCTCTGAGGGCAGTGCACACACGTGTTGCACAGATATAAATGCAGGTAACACCCATACACATAAACAGGAAATAAACCCTTTAAGAAATGATATGATCAATTTGGCTTGAAAAAGGAAATAGATAATGAGAGTATATGTTACATATCCCTAAGTCTAAAACAGCAGGCTAGAGTGAACCTCAGTTTTATTATTGACTCTGGTTATATTACATTTTCAGGTCACTGTGGCAGAACACTTAATAGGAGGAAGATATGTTTGGCCCATGGTATTGGAGGGTTCCAGTCCATGCTAGTGCAGAAGGTAGGATGCTATATCAAGTCAGCAGCTCATTCTGTATGGATAGGGAGCTTACAGGCTCATGTAAGCTTGGTCTGCTCATGTGGCAGCAGTCAGGATTCAGAGAATGCAAGCTAGAATAAAATCATTGATGCTTTCAGAGTCCTACTCCTAGTGATTGACTTCTACCAGTCAAATTCCACCTCCCTACAGTCTTAAAAATGATATGACAATATGAGGACCAAGCAGTCATAACATGAGCCTGTGAGGAGTGTTTTAGACTTAAGCCACAGTATTCTACCTCTAATCCCAGCAGTCTCCTGACCATTGCATGATGCAAGTTGCATTCAGTCCAGCATCAAGTCCCCTCATATTCTGAATAGTTCCAATACTGTTCAGAGAGTTCTTCTGAGATTCAAGGAAATTTATGGCTGTGACACCTTGTAAAATTTAAAAACCAATTTGTACACTTCTAGTATACAATGACACTGTGTAAACATTCATGTTCTAAAAGGGATGAATGGGAGATTAACAAGGAAAGGCTAGATAGGGCAGACAGAGATTAAACCCTAAAGTTCCATTTGCAATATCCTGTTATGTGGTGGCATTCTCTCTTTCGATGCCCTTGAGCTGCGATACCTCCATGACCCTGCCATTTGGAACACATGTGGTCTCTCTTTGGGGTTGGCTTCACATAGTACCTGAAGACTTCTATGGTGAATATATCATGTTGTTTGCAACTCCAATATCTTAGGATCTTCATTGCAGTGTAAGCTTCACCCTCAGAATTCCACGTATTGGCTTCTTACAGTCTCCTAGCAGGGCATCTCATCCTGCTTATATTGCCTATCTTGAGCAGGTTTTTATTTCACATCTTGGTATATGCTTCTACAATCCAGGAACTCTTGCTTTTGGCATGCCCACCAAGCTAGCACCATGTAGGCAATGCAGAGCTCTGCTGCCAGCTTGATTCGTAGCTGGCCTTCCTGTTTCCAATGATTCTGTTCAGTTTTTTTTCTTTTCAGGCATAGCCTTTTCAAGTGAAAATCTGTCAGATGGGTTTGCATTTTAAACCCTTGGGCCCTTAGGAAGTAGGGTCTTGCCCATTGGATCACTTTTTCTGTTGTCTAGTCTAAAATGTATCATCTTGTCCCTAATGTAACCAGTCTGGTTAACTAGTTTCTACATCTTTAACTGCTTTCATGTCTGGCTAGGAAGTCTTTTCCTAGCCACATTGTTCATTTTCATCTCTCCCTGATCTGTCTTTTGCTCTGTGTCCTCACCATAACTGCGGAGGAGTGCAGCAAGCAATAACCATGTCATGGGGAGGATGTCTACCCTGAATATTGTTTTGAAATGTCTTCTGATTGATAAATGAGTCTACTATGTTTTGAATTGAAACTTAGCCAGATTTTCAAGACATGGGTGTTATGTAGGCAGATTCTGCACCAGAACAGAATAGGAATGCCTCTGGGCCAGTGTTTGATGGTGTCCTTATCCACTTGAAACCCTGTCAACTCTATTGGCATCCTACCCTTCCAAAATCCCATTGGAATGGCCTATTAAACTGCTTATAGCATTCTGCAGCTCCCATCGTACATATCTGCAAACTCTTCAATACCCTTCTATCAAACCAGACACAAAGACCAATAAAGTACATGGTCAAGTGTAATTATACAATGAACCCAGTTCTCAGTACTAAATTTTTCATTAGTTACATTTCCCATCATTGCTATAACATATCTGCAAGAACATTTTGTGGAGGGCATAGTGATGGAGTGACTTAGTCTATGGTGTCAGCACCTTATGGCAGTGGCTCACTTGCATCTGATTATCAAGCATTAAATCAAGAACACAAGCCAGAGGCAGAAGTAACATAAGAATCAAAGTTCCCCTCCTAGTGACCTACTCCTGCCAGCCATAGAGAGAGGCTCCACAGCCTTCAAAATAGTGGCATGGGACAGTTCAGATTTCAGTGACAACATACTTGTGACAGATACAGCACTGTATATAGAACTACAAAGAGGGTAACTACATTTAGATAAGGAATTTCTTTTGCAGGTATTATAACCTTTCTTTATAGCATGGAGGTGGTTCTAGACATGGAAAACTATCACTACAATGTAAAGTCAGGGATACTGATACCTAATGTACAACTGAAGCTAAAGGTGGTTTCATAAGGCTTGCTGAGAAACCAAAAGTCAATGAAATAATGGTATTCATAAGACAGAGAAAGCGATAGAGAGATCTTGAGTATGTCAATACAGAAAAGAGGAATGAACTCATATACAAGAGCATATTGAAGAAAATATTGAAATCCAAGCACTTAGGAAGGGTTTCAAATAACAACAATGGAGACATTAAGCTGAAGTAAAAATATGTGTTAGTATCAGCACATATAAATGCACGGACACACACACACACACACACACACACACACACACACACACACACACACAAATAAGCATACAAAATGACAAAAAAACCCGCTAAACTTCTAATTCCAGAAGGAAAAAATCCAGGTTTTTATTCAAGCTATTTTATAACTCTGAAAAGGTAAAAAAAAAATTATCAAGCAAACAAAAAGGTGAAAAGTTATCCCACTCTATCCCAGCTTCCATCTCTACCCATTTCTTATTGTAGGTTTCAAATCTGAGGGCAATCCCAGCTGAGGAAGAGGAACAGCTCTGCTGTGAGAAACAATCGGCAGTTTTGATTAATATCTTGAGTTGGGCATTTTAATTACTGAGCACAGTCTATTTTTGTGACTTAAAGTGACCTTAGGAATGCCAATTATCCAAGACAGAGAAAAATATCCCCATTCTGTTACAGAGAGGGGAGCTTCTCCCTCTCTAATCACATTTTAATGGTAAGATAGGAAACAAAATACTGTTGCATTTTAATTGCTTCACAAATCATAGTTCATCAATACACTATTTACCAGTGTGCAGAATTTTAGAGGCAGGAAGAAAAAATGCTCTCTTATACAGTCACATAAGAGATGTAGCCATTCATGAGTTTCATATACACAAATAATACAGAAAGCATGCAATCATATTCGTGTGAGCACAAGAGGGTCCAGAAGGACTGTATGACTGCATTCTCAGAGTGAAGGGATGTCACAAGGAAGGACCCTGGACTTTCTTAGTTGTCATATGGGTATAGGTATCAATGTATTATGTTTAATATGAAGATTTTTCTGTGACCCCTGATAGGATGCGTTTCCTTGGACAATGGTAAACATCCCACCACTGGAGATACTCAGGTTCATGAATGACAACTGTGAGATTGTTTGCAGAGGGTTCCAAATAGGGCAAGGGTTGTTGGAGTCAATGATCCTTAAGGCTCTTTCAAACTAAAGATTATAGGTTTCCATATATTTGGTTTATTTTTATCTTTATATATATATACTATCTATAATACTATCTACCTATTTACGATCTGTAATACTACTTTCTGTAATACTATCTACCTGTTTGCCAATCTATTATTTATCATCTATATGTCTATCATCTGTCAATCAATAAACTAATCAATCTACCATCTATCTCTCATGTATGTATGTATGTATGTACCTATCTTTTTTCTATCTAAATAAGTATATAGCCTCTATGTACATCTGTACTTATGCAGTATATAAACTATACCAACAACTTTCAGTTTTAAAGTGCATGCAGTCTTCTATTTAACAAGCATCTACCCTGCTTAATCACATCTATTTGAATCTCATAAGAATGGGGTAGAAACTCCAGTAGGTTTTTTTTTTAAAGTATGGAATCTATAAGTTCAGAAAACCTTTGAGTAGTAACAGTTGGGCTAAATCTAAGTGATAATGATACTTGTCATTTGTTTATGCTCCAAAGGGGAAACTGCCCACCTTCTCTCTTGTCTCTGCTTTCCCACAGCACACAATGGCTCTGTTTGTTACTGTCCGTCTTTTCATTACACACAAGGTTGTTACAGCTCCTTCTACTAGAAACAGGCCAGCCTTCATTTGTTCAGTGTGTGGAGGCCATTGTCTGGACACTTCTTTCTGGAAGCAGTGGTAGAAGCAACAGCTACTTTTGGCTAAGCATGCCACATGGGGTCCTCTGTGCATGGCTGTTCTTTTAAAGAATTGTTTATGTCAATCCCCTTTACAGTTTTTCTCAGGTTTAACAATAGAAGAGAGCACATGCTGGGTGTTCAGTGGAGAAACAATGGTGGCCTCTCCTTTTCATCTCTCATTTTGGGAAGCTACTGAGAGAAAAAGCACATTGGTCTTACAAAACAAGCCACACAGTCTAAGAGCACAGGGAATTGCTTTCATTTTTGTATCTTTAATGACTATGTGGAATGCAGACACAAGCCATGGAAGATCCCTATCAGAGATGTTCCAGAAATGTGGGAGATATTTTTATGGGAGTACAGCCATGATAAAAGAAAATATTTAAGTGTGGTAAAGGCTGTGAGAAGGGTATTGTGATCTCCAGAGTAGAAGAACCCTCCAAGAGTAGTAAAGGTGAAGTAAACAGAGGCCATTTTAAGATGCTTGCTAGCCTGAACGCTTGTATCTTAAAATTACCTTGATCTTTACCCCCTGGTGTGGCTGACACTTTTACTTGCTTTCTCCAGAGCCATTGCTTTCTCCTTGAGGTTGTGCTTTGAGTAGTAGGGCTCCAACCCCAGGTTAGACTTCTGATTGGCTTAGTCAAAGTTAAAAACCTGATTGGCACAGCTATCTTAGTCTTTCTTGTGAATAATTGATCCAAAGAAGAGTGTGATAATGAGATTTAAGGGAGGTCAGGGGAAGGCTTCTGAGAGAGTTTTCCTTCCTGAATTAACAAAGACAGGGCAGGGGATGGAGCTCACTTGGTGGGGTGCTTGGTCAACATGCAGCACACTGTAGGTGCATAATTTCTAGCTCTATATAAAATCAGGACTGGTGATGAACTATTGTGATCCCAGGGTTTGGGAGGTAAAGATATGGGGATGAGGGGTTCCAGGTCATCCTTGGCTACATAATAAGTCAAGACCAGCCTGGGCTACTTGAGACTCTGTCTCAAATAATCCAAACAAACAGACACAATAAGCAAGATGTAGGATGTTAAGAATAATTTTCCCCCTTTATTTCAAAAGTGAGTGGGTAGCTGATCTCTGAGGAGGTGACACTTGAAGTTGAGACAGGGGTATCCGTATTATAATGGGAGATGTTGCAGATACGTGGTGAGTAGCAGATAAATGGAATCAAAGAAATCTAGGGTCCACTAGTGTCTAGAGTTCTTGTGTAGGGGACAATCCCCAGATTTGTCTTAATAGTGCACATGCTTCCTATAACTTGAAGCCATGAACATGGTTTCTGTCTGCTGAACTTCTTCACCCTGGTGCCTGCCATCTCCCTTTCTTACTCGCTGTGCAAGATGTGCAAGATGCTGTAATGAAGATAATTCTAGTGGCATCACAAACACTGTCACCTCTTCACCTGACTTAAACCCTGGCTGTTCTCCTAGGACATGGACTCTGTTGTGACCCTTTAGAAAACTCCATTCTCTGTTTTCCAAAGGCTACAGGCTCCAAAAGTAAGGGTGACATTTTAGATACCTGTTGCCTGGTAAAACATTAATTTACTACTATTATGAAGGGAAAAAAATCCCTCCTCTGAGAAGGCTTTAGGAAGCAGATTGTAATTATACCTGATTATGCTTAATAATAACTACCATCTGGCTAGGATATACTCCTCCCCTTTTTGCTGTATTCTCTGCCCTTCTGCATAACTCCTTCCCATCTTCATTGGGAAGTCTTTGGCAATTGATCTCCATGCTTCCCTCTTTTCCAAGTACCTCCATCTCCATGGATGAGTTCTGCATCATGGAGATGACAATGCAGGACACAAGTTTTAAGAATGGGCTCAGTCTGTCCACTGAATTAGCTCTTTCACCATGGAAAACATGGTTAGCAGCCATCATGGGTGGCTCTGTGCTTTCAGACAGTTCCACCCACAGCTGCTGTGTGTGTGACTCCTACATATATTTTAGTTTCCCTGGTTCAAGCCTCAATAGTGACAGATCAGAGGAAAACTATAAATGCCTGACATAGGATCTGTGAGCTTAAAATTGTAAACTTGTAGGCATGATGTTAGCACTGTGTAAATTTTATTCAACTGCTGAATTCTCTGCCCTCATATCTTGTTCCAATCCAACATGGCATTGTAATGCTTATATCAAGAATCTCCTATCTCAAGTTTGTGTAAAAAAAATCTAACCATTTATTCTCTGCCTTTTCAATAAATACTGATAACCCAATGGTTGGGCAAAAGAAAGAATAGGGTGGAAGCTTACACCTGCCAGGGGGAGGAGAGAGAGAGAGTTTCAGGTTGGCCAGGAGCATAGAGGAATGGGAGACATGAGAAAGGGGTACAGAGAGATCATGCAAACACACCTGAAGTCCAAAGAGCCAGAGCAATAATAGAAAGAAAGTATATTGGGGTCAGGGCTGGGAGGTAGCCAGATTAGCATAGGAGATTAATATATCATCAATACTGGCCAGTGATTGAGGTACAAATTGAAATAAATTCTGGTTTCACTGTATGGTTATTGAGGACTAGCATAAGGTAAAGAAATACAGCTGCTAGATTAATCTAATATTTACATTTATATTAAAAGTAATTCATGTTACAATTTTTAAGTCTATAGAAATGTCTCAGCAGTTAAAGGCATTTATTGCTCTTGCAGAAACCCAGGTTGAGTTTGCTGTGCTTACATGATGTCTTACAACCAAGAGCAACCCCACAGCCACTACCCCTTCTTGGTTTATAGATAAACTTGGTGGGGTGGTCCAGAATGAACAGAAAGGTGGATCCCCAATCAAGGAGGCTTGGCTGTGAAACACCTCATCTTTCACTTCTATAATCCTGGGGCAGAAATGAGGCCATGACTCTCAGGTATACAGAACCCTGGAGGGTGGTGAGAGTTCCCCCTTGAGGGCGAATGGACAGGGTCTTGATTTTCTGGGAGACTTATAGTGAAATTCCCCTTTCCAGCCCCCAACATTCTACCATTAATCACTTTGGTTTTGGCTTGGACTAAAAATAATATTAACTAAGTGTGACTACTGAGCAAGTTACACAAAGATGTGTGAGCAATTTGTCAGAAATATAAATTCTACATATTGCAGTATAGGAAACATGGAATGTTTGCCAAGTTCATGTGAGAAATCTCTGTCTAAAAATTGTGCCAGCTCACTAAATATAGAGTTGTTACAAAGAGCAAGCCAACCTTCCTGTTAAACCCACCTCAAATGAGATAATGGAGCCAAGCTGCCTCCTAAGCCATTCAATCCTTCTCCCCAAGGAGGTCAGGAATAGGTTAAGAAACTTTCTTCACGTGAGCCATATTTTAGTGTCTAAGGCTGCTGGCCAACAACAAAAGGACTAAGATATATCCATATGGCCTCCCACACCTGTGAAAACAAGAAGTCACATAGGCAAAAGTCTGAAATGTGGCTGTCTACGGTTAGCATTTCATTTAATATCTTTCTAATTAAAGAATTCATAGAGGGCAGTAGAAACCCACTTTACATGCTCTTAGAATGAATGGGAACTCCTGGCTCATTGCTTTTTTTTTAAGAGCAAAAGTTTTTTTGTTTTGTTTATTAGTTTTTGTTTTGTTTTGTTTTGTTTTTGAGACAGGGTTTCTCTGTACAGCCCTGGTTAAAGGCATGTGCCACCACTGCCCGGCAAGAACAAAAGTTTTAAGGAAAGAATCACCCTAATGTTAGAAAGCATGTAGAAATGTCAGTGATTGACATGCAGAAGCCCAGATGTCATCAGCTAGGAGGACTATAACCAGGGTCAGGGTTAGGTTGGGGAAATAGGATTTGTATATGGTTTGAGATAATGTGGTGATAAACATGCCAGTTGCTATTTGGGAAAGTGACTGTGTTTTTGGTCAAGTATGAATGAGTCTATATACTATACTAGATGTGAAAGAGAGCATGCTTGTGGGAGAAGGTGCCGGAAAAACCAAAGAGGGGATTCTGTTCCCTTGAAGGACAAGTCCAAATTCTAATTCCATGTACCTATAAATGTGAATGTATGGTAGATCACAGCCTTTACAAATGTGATGAAGTTAAGGAGTTCATAGGGATTTTACTGTGGAAAGAGGAAGAGACATTAAATCTGAGGTTAGTATCCTTCTAAGAGAAAGCAGGGGGGAGATGGGAGATACTGAGACAAAGGCACAGAAAAGCAGGCATTGGAAGACAGAGGCAGAACTGAAGATGATCACCTATGAGCCAAGGGACATGTAGGCTTACCAGCCATGAGCAGAAGCTAGGAGCCACATACAGTATGGACTCACCTCTAATCTCCCTGAAGAGACCAATCCTTGTGGCCTGCTTTTGGATTCCTGGCTTTTACAAGGATAGGGAAATTATTTTTATTGTTTTATGCCTTCTACTTAGTGCTCAGAAAATGAGTACAACTATGCACATCTGAGGTAGATAGATAGATAAATAGATAGGTAGATAGATAGATAGATAGATAGATAGATAGATAGATGGATGATGGATAGATTATGGATAGGTGATAGATGATGGATAGATATAAATAGATGATAAATATATAATGCATTGTATATATCAATATATATATCTATTTCTCTATCTATCTATCTATCTATCTATCTATCTATCTATCTATATCAATGATAGAGGTTATACTATGAAAGACCTCAGTAGGTCTAGGAAATGGAATAACTAGCCACATATCTAGTTCAAGAAGCTAGACTTAAATAAAAATAAAAATCCTTAATCTCTCAAGTTGTGCCAACCCCAATTTCAAGTGCCAGTAGCCATCTGTAACAAACCAGTACTAAACACGACATGAAACAGAGAACGTTTCCATCACCACAGACACTTCTACCAGATTGTGCTTCTGGAGATGGTAATTGCTGTAAGAGCTACAAATCAGGACTCCATGTTTATGAGCAGGCAGGGTGTGTAGGGGAGCACTTGCTTCAAATCTGTCTGCTCCCTCACACCTGGCACAGAAGATAGCAGCTCTCACTGGTAGTGTTGCTGTTGACTTTGAAGAAGAAACACAGGAATGTGTACATATAGTGCACCCACCTGTCTGGTCTTCCTAACACAGGCTCTCTTTCAAAACAACAGACATATTATGTGATAGTATTGACAGGCCATGCTCTCCCAAGAAGGCCCATCAAATCATTAGGATGAAAATCATCAGATATGTCACTTTTATCTATATATTCTGTAAGTCACTTGCTGGGGGGATGTATTTGCCCAATCACCCCCCTTGTATATTGTTAATGCCTCTTCTGTAATGACTTACTTTCTTAGGGGCTATGTGGTTACAAGGAGCAGCAGTGGCTCCTTGTTACCTCTTGAAAACTAAAGACAGAATTTAATAGGGGGTTGATGTAATAGATAGTTAATTTCCCTCCAAAGATGAGCCTGGTAGTGAATGGTGCATTGATTTGAAGGGATAAAAGTGGGCATCTGGGTGGTCTTGATGAAAATGGGAAAGGAATTGTGCTCTGACTCACCAAAGCTGCCATACCAGAAACCCACCTGTTTAGAGCTATCTTTAGCTGTACTTGGGAACAATTTATCTGCATAACCTTTCTCCCCCTCACTTCTCTTTCCCAAGGTAGCAGGGTGGTGGTGGGAATTTTGCAACTTAATGATGGGAAGTAGCATTACAGAATTATGTATATGAGAAGCATATAGGGTAGTGAGGGAAAGTGAGAGAGAGGAGGAAAAGGTCGAGATGGGAGAGATAAGATATGATGTGATATGTGTGTCTGATGCAATAATTTTGGTTCCAATTATATGAATTTAATGACACCGAACAGATCCTCACAGCTTGATGACGTATTCATCGCCCTTTCCATCCTAAGCACTTCCCTCTTCAATCTGCCATAGAGCATCGTGTTGCCATCTCTTCTTACAGTGTTTGGAACACCATGCTTCATCTTCTCCCTGTGGTAAATTTCTACTCACATTCAGCTCAACACATCTGACACGAGTGGATATATCCTGCCACCATGCTCATCTCCTGTTTTTTCTCACCTAACCAAATGTGCACCCACCATGAATAATTTGACTCATTCCTTTGCTTTCACTTCCACTATGCGCAACCGGTAGAATCTATCCCAGAATTGCCCTGAATGGGCCCTTTAAGAAAGTATGCTGTATGATGGTATGTATGAATTGGGTGGGTTGACTTGGAAGCCACACAAGACATTAATGCCACAGGGATTCTCTCAGCTACACTCATCCCCTTGTTGGTACATGTTGCCGTGACCTGTTTTCATTACAAAAAATTCATCAGTAACTTAGAGGTGACATGGCATTTTACAAGCAAGTAAATTAACTATCATGAGTACCAGATTCCTCATTCCACCCGCATGGCACACTTACTCCAGTTCCCATTTCCCTGTCACACCTCATCAGCTCAGTAAATGGTACTTCCTCTATTTAATTGTCTAAGTGGCAAGGCTGGGCCTTGACCTTGATTTAATTTCTTTCTCCTTGCATTTTCTCCTTCATATCCAGTTCATCAACCTAAGCTGTCAACTCTCCCCTCAAAATGTCTCCCTCCATCAAGCTCACTATCTTTACAAACTTCACCCTGGTCTACCTCCAGTGTCTTTTGCTTCACTTAAAACTCATGGCTCTACAGGATCTTCATATATCTACTCTTTGTGTAGTGGCCAGACCAACAGTTTGAGTATATGCGGGGGAATTCTATTCCTTTAGTAAGGCATTATAATGGTTTCTCACTGTCATTTGAATAAAACAAAAAATTGAAATCTAAAATCCATAAGAAAAAAAAAGACATGAGCTTTTGTCTTCCTTTTGTGTGTACATGTGGAAGGGGTATGTAGTTGCACATAAATGCAGGTGCACATGTGTGGTGGTTTGCATATGCTTGGCCCAGGGAATGGCACTATTAGGAGGTGTGGCCTTGTTGGAGAAAGTGTTTTACTGTGGGGGTGAGCTTAGAGAGTATTCTGCTAGCTGCCTTCAGAACATGAGGCAGAACACTCAGCTCCTCCAGCACTGTGCTTGACTGGATGCTCCCATGCTTCCCACCATGATGATAATGGACTGAACCTTAGAACCTGTAAGTTAGTCCCAGTTAAATATTGTCTATTATAAGAGTTGCTTTGGTCATGGTGTCTCTTCACAGCAATGGAAACACTATCTAAGACAACAAACATGTAGATATGTGCTTGCACAGAAAATATTTTACAGGCAGAGCTATATCTTCAGGTCTCCATCTTGGTTCTTACAGAGTCTCTCACTTGGCCTCAAAATCATTTGCTAGTCTAAAACAAGTGGCTAGGATCCCCAGGGCTTTACCTGTGCCTGCCTGCTCAGTAGTGAAATTACAGGCATGTGTCACCATTCCTGACATTGTATGTGGGTTTTGGAGCTCAAACTCAGGCCCTCATGCTTTCCTGGAAAGTGCTTTACTGACTGAGCTATTTCTCCAGCTTGATATTTATCTTTTTGAGTACAGAATACTTCATTTAAGACAACAATTACAGGTCCATCCATTTTGCTGTAAATGTTATAATTTCTGTTTTCTTTACTTCTTAATAAATTCCACTGTGTGTGTGTGTATGATATTTTCTTTATCCATTCACATGTTGATTAACATCTAGGCTCAGTTCATTATCTAAGTATTTTGAAAGGAAGTCTCCAGTGTCGTGATTAAAGACATTTGATGTAAGTGAACAAGTTCAAAAGCAGCTTAATGCTACAGACTACTCCAGGTTCTGAAGCAATGGAATCCTGGCATCAGCATCCAGCTTTCCCACCAGTTAGATGTGACCTTTTGTAAATTCCTTATCTTCTTGCAATATATTTCTCTGAAGTAATAGGCATGATACTGTCAAAACATGGATGTCATGAGGATCCTTTATAGTGTGTTCAAAAGTCAAGGAAAAACATCTAGCCATAGCTATATAAAATACTTTTGAATACTATCTCTGTGTCAGTGAAGTAAGACAGAAATTTGGTCCTGGCAAACACTATCAAATATGGCATTCAAAACAATGCTGGTAGAACTCTTGACAACATCTTAAAGCAGCTAGACTTACCATAGCCTGATAAAAAAGTTTCCTGAGATTGATGAATCTAGTAAGAAGGTCTAGGTCTTTCTCCACTGCCTGCTCAGCTCTCCGAGGTTACAGCTGTATTCACTTTTGTAACAGCTGTGGCTTACAGGTAAATTCTGGATGGGGAGGATTAATACTTACACACTATGTGCTTCAACAAGTCTTGCTTTGTTTTTCTTTTTTCTTTTCAAGACAGGGTTTCTCTGTATAGCCCTGGAACTCATCTATAGACCAGGCTGGCCTTGAACTCAGAAATCCTCCTGCCTCTGCCTCCCAAGTGCTGGGATTAAAGGCCTGCACCACCACTGCCTGACTTCTTCAACAAGTCTTGATCAACCCATAGACTTGTCTCCTTGGACAGATATCTGAGAAATCTGAGGACACAGAGCACTAAGCCTTCTGAAAGGAAAACACCTAGTTGTACAAATGTAGGGACAAAGCCATGGGGATAGGGAGAACCCCGATCTCAACAGATAATAATAATTATTTAAAATTGTTAATTGCTTTGATTGTTTTAATTATCAAAATGAAGATGGTTATAAGTTTGGTGGTATTAACGACATTACTAATCCTCTGGGAGAGAGATCACAGTAAAGCAAGCCCTAAGAAAAAGGAGGCTGCTAAACTGAACCAATCGATTTCAGGTTGCTGGACCAAGGGACATGCTGTTTTGGGGGAGGGGCTCTGTAATTGTGTGCACAGGAAAGGAGAAAAGGCTTTGGACCCCTTCCAAAGTAACATGGGTCTGCTATTATAGGGGAAGACTGCCTGAAGATCTTGGCTACAGACAAGAAAGAAAAACTCAAAAAGACCAATCAGGACAGGTAACATAAATTGCTGATCCCTTCACTGGGGAAGAGCCCTGAAACTGGCTTAGACATAAAATTTCTCTAGCCAAAACTTCAGCTGAAATTAGCCAATAAACCTCTGTTGGTTATTGAATTCACATGGCATGAATGAAGATTTAGTTATTGATCAACTAACTCATAACAAAGACAGTTGTCTTTCACCTGCTCAAAAAAGAAGCAAAAATTCATCCTTAACTGATCTGTGTACCTGGCACAATCCATACAAATATATGCAAGATTCATATATCGCAGAATGAAACACCAAGATGCAGATCTGATAAGGTTCATTCTCAGGGATGCTGAAATGACCTGCTGTTTCAGCTCCATGCGTGATTCTGCCTCACCTGATGCTACTTCAGAGACTTGCTTCCAGAACACCTTCAGGAGTTTCTGCTGATTCCCTGTGAACTTGGTTCATTCAGCCTTCAGATAGACCCAGTCAGAACTTCAGTTAAGCCCTAAACTTTCAAAGTATACACAGACTGGATAACAAATTCTAAAGCTAGCTTTCTTATGTCTAACCAATTTTCCAACTTTTTCCTGCTGAATTGGGGTAATGATTTTTTTTAACTTTTTTAGAGTTCAATTCATGCAAATATGAATGAGAAACATTAACATATTTTACCATATTATAAAGAAGAGGACCTGGGACTGTATCCTGATTTGAACAGTATTTTTCTGTTAGCCATGTGTATCTAGAACTTGCAACTAGGATCTTACCTATAATTGAAGCCTTTGAAGATGAAACTAAGTTAAGATCAGATTATATTGGATCCTAAGTCTGACATGACTGGTGTCTTTTTAAGTAATAGGGAATCTGAAAAAAGATATATGAACATAAAGAAAAGACATCCATTCAAAGATAGAGGCAGAGGCCAGGATGTTGCCACAGGTCAAAGAAATGAAGTAGTGCATGAAGTATCTGAAGCAGAAAGAAGATCCTCTGTTAGGGTTGCAGAGGGACTGACTATGGAATTGCTGATGCCTTTATTTCATACTTCTATCCTCTAATATTGTGAGATAATAAACATTTATTTTGAGTTAGTCAAGATATGTTGACTTGTGTCAGAGGCTCTAAGAAGGACACTACAGGTTAGAATCTGAATAAAGACTGTGAACTCCAGCAGAGATACTAAGTCAGTGTGTTTGGGTGATCTAAAAAAAAAAGTTCAGTGTTATTGAATAAAAACTTTTGTGAAGCCAGATAGACAGTACAAATGAAGGCAGTTTCAGGCTGACCTCTGTGATGCAAAATCTTCAACAAAACACTAGCAAACTAAACTCAGAAAGAGCACGTTAAAAGGGTCATATGATAGGACCAATTGTGATTTACCTCAGATTCACAAGGACTGTTCAACATATGCAAATCAAGGAGCTCATTGGTCACATTAACAGTATGAACGGTTGAACAAAATCACAGAGTGGGCTTAGGGACATAGCTGTGTGTGGGAACAATTGCCTAGTGTGGATTCCACCCCCAACACTAAGTCAGTACCTTGAAGAGATATTCTCTTCCCCATGTCCATTCAGGTATTAATTATAAAGAATTGTAAAGAATTGAAACAACCCAAATGTCCACCAACAGATAAGTTGTGAAGACAATGTGGCCTATGCATACCATGAATATCTACCTTTAAAAATACACGAATATCCCATAAGGACATATTCTTTAATGAAATAAATCATTCACAAAATAAATATAATCTGTTGATTTGTAGTTCCAAAAAGAAAAAAATATTCATACTCAAACATTTAGAAACATAAAAAACAGGAGATGTAAGAATAAGGTATCTGTTATACAAGATGAATATGTTCTAGAATATGTTTTATATACACCATTATACTTTTAATTAACAACCTGGTGCTCTGCACTTAAACTATCAAAAGGACCGACTTAGAACTAAGTGTCCCTAATACACACCACACCATGTTTAGCCACACCCACCCACATCCTCCACCACACACACTGAAGGGGGAAACTTCTGGAAACAGTGAGCTGTTTATCAACTCAATTATCATGATGATGTCATGCTTGTATACACATGTCTCAAACTTATAAAATGTGTACATTACATACATTTTAAATATGATTTATGGTTCAATAAAACTACCAGATTCTGGTGAATTAAAGGTGTAGTGATGCTAAAAGGAAAACAAAAGCAGAATGTATAGGATGTCTCTTAGATGGAGTTGATGACAATCCTTAATGGGTGCCACCTACATGTCTTATTTCTGCTTCAAGGACTCTCTGCCCCAGTCATGTGGGTCATCATCATGGGCTCACTGTGGTGGGCATGGAATTCTGGAACTGTTATAGCATAAGCATCCTATGGACTAACTCCTGCCAAGAGAGACAGGATCCAAAGGAAAATTCTCTTCCCATATGAGTCTCAGATTTTGTGGCAATTTCTTTACAACATTCTAATTGCTGTCATTGTCAATTAGAACCCCTGTTGCTCTTATTAATCTGCTCCTAGTTCCTACCTGTTTTGCACTTCCCATCCCCTACTAAGTTTCCTTATACTCACTTCTCAAGATAAACTACCCAGATGCAAGCCTGGATACAGGCTCTGCATCTTGGAGTCCCTGGGTGCATACAGAGTCATCATAGGTTTGTTCTGCAGAGAAGTACTGAAACATGTGCAAAGTGTTTAGTCTTGTACCTGGCACACAGGAAGACCCTACTAAATATTGGCTGTTTTCGCTGTCTGAGGTGGGATATTCTGGAAGACAAATTGAAACCGTGCTTTCCTCAACCCCTTGCTAAGTGTGGAGTGGATGCAGAACTGAAGTTATTTGAAGGTTTTTACAGCCTCATCACCTATCTTCATTAACACAAGTGGGGCCATAATGATAGAAAGAAGATATCAAATTACACTACCCTTTATGACACTCACTCCAAGCTCTGAATCTAAGACCTAAAAAAATGAAATCAAACTACCAGCCAGAGGGAGAAGGAGAATAACAGCATGTGGCTTGTAAACTTAACAAATGTAATCACAGTAATTGAGCAGCCCAAGAAATAATTTGACTAGCATAATTATATTACAAATTACATATTACACAATTAAACAATTGCATTTTGGCCACAAATGAAACTCTAAATGTACAATTTATAGTGAAGTGGAGAGATAGCTCAAAATGAGAAGAACTAAGCTAAGACCCATCGAAGAATACATTTACATCTATGTCTATACTGGAGAGAAAGAAAACCAATAAAGATAAAGGTTAGCATTTTGGGGGTAAAGCAACAGAATTGACTGCCTTTTCCAAATACAAATTGGCTTTATGTGAAACTTCAAAGTTTAATCCTTCATATGGTAGCCATTTACAGATCCAAGGATTCTTATTTTGGGGACTATTGTGCTCTGAATGTGAAGTGTCTCCCACAAGCTGATTCATTTGAACACTAAGAGATAGAGAGAGCTATTTGGGAAGGTTATGGGGTCATTAGCTAGAGGAGTCTCACTAGAGAAAGTGAGTCACTGGGATTGTGACAGTCTGGTCTCATTTCCTGAACAATATTTGACTTTTAAGTGTAGATTCCATGTGACCGCAGACCTCACACTCCCATCATGCCATACCCATCATGATGAAGTTTATCCCTTCTTACAGTGTAAGAAAAAAAGGTCTCTTCCTCTTTTAAGTTCCTTGTCAGGAATTTGGTCATAGCCCTAAGGAACATAACTAACGCAGTGTTTTAAATGGGAACAACTTAATGAACTTCTGAATTTGGTGGAAAAGTCAAATAATCAGCTATCAAACACATACTAAACCCTATCAATCTTTTCAAATTCCCCAAACATACTAGATGTCATATATACAAGGAAAATAAATTTCTTTACTTCTGCTCTTGAGAATCTCTGGGAATGTGGTTGTTTTCTCTTACCCTCAAATATTTACTCTGAACACCAGCACTTGAGGTTTAGTTCTTAGAGGTATGGGCGAGCTTAAAAGTTCCGGTCCTGTCTAGAAAAGATCGAGAGATGAGGGAGAGAAAATAGACATTAAGTAAATTGTTACACATGATTTTGGAAATCAGTGCAAATGTGCAAGTTAATATGGAGGTCAGAGTAAAAGGTTTGGTGTATGCCATTGCTCTCTAAGAGAGCCATGTCTCAGAGATAAAGACCTCAGAGGAATGGAATAACAGTGTGATCTGGACATGCTTCTGCTACAGATTGACTAATTACTTTGCAATTAAAAATGTGTAAGAAAACTTCTCTGACCCCTGAATTTGTTTATTTTACCCATAGCATCTGCCTTTTTGATTATATACTTATATATTATATACACACACATATAGAGAGAGACACTTCCATATATATATGCACACATATACATATATATATATACACACACACATATATATATATACATATATATATGTATACACATATACACAAACATATATAGATGAATACATATCAAATCTATGTTTCCAAAATATGGTAGGATTCTGGGGAGGGTGGGCTTTCCAGGTACACTTAGTGAAAAAAAATTCTCTATGCGATAGAAAGTGACCAATACCACAGCAAAGAGTAAAGACAAAGGGATTAAAGCAGTATTAAAAGAAGTAACTAGTTATGTGGAGTTAGGGCTTCATTCCAGTGAATGAGCATCACTGAGAAAGTGACATGTTCTGAGTTATCCATCCACCAGGTTTTGTCTTTTCTTTCAAGTAAACACTGAAATAATAACAAATTTTATCAGGAGTCATACAAAAGAGAAGGAGTGATTTGAGATGGGTTCTCTGAGTCATATAGCATGATAAAAGCTTTACAAGACAGTTATCAAATATATTTAGAATATGCTGTATACTTATTATTCGTCTTGGGGCTACCAGTGGAAATTGGTCACCCTGAAGTATCCCTTATCACAGCAGCTTAGTTTCAATAAGTGTTCCTCATTCTTACTTGATTTTAGAACTATCTAATGAAATCCTTAAATATCTTGGGGACATGCTTCTCTGACATCTTTGACACTTGAGAATGATGGAAGACCACTGACATTGAAATCTAGCCTCTATTTATGTGCACATGTGTACATACCACACACATTTATAGTTTTTTAAAATTATAATTATGTCACTTTCTCATTTTCTCCCCTTCTCTCCAACCCATCCCATGTACCCTCCCAGTTTTCTCTCAAATTTATGGCATCTATTCCTTTATTTGTTGCTACATATATTTTTGTACACACATACAAACACTTCTAAATATATAAATACAACCTCTTAAGTCTGTGTAATGTTACTTGTGAGTATGTGATTTCAGGGATGACCAAATGGTGCTGGATAAGGAAGTGCTGTGCTCTTCCCTAGGGAAGACTATTTCTACATCTCAGCATTCATTAGTTACCTGTAGTGCTTTGTCTGGTGTTGAGACCCCATAACATCCCCCCTTACATGTTACCATCCTTATCCAGGCATCCATGCTGATAAGACTTCAAGGGAATAGCTTCTTTGATATTCCTAGGAGACAATCTCACAGATGTTTGTTATGCTCTTATCATCTTTACATCCTTCTTCTGTATGATCTGTGAGCCTTAAGTGCAGATAGTGTGCTATAGATATAACAGCACTTGGGAGTGGGCACCACCCAGTAACTTGCTCTCTCTGTTTTCATCAGTTGTTTTCTGAAATGCTCTCTGTTGAAAGGAGATGTTTCTTTAATGAAGGGTCAGACTTATACTTATCTGTGGATATAATAATAAATACTTTGAATGTAGTTAGTAATTATGCTGGTTGATTAAAGTGGCAGTTCTCCTTCAAGATCTATAACTTTACTAGCCCTAGGTAGTCATTTCTGCATCCCTCTTGAGTAGGCCTAAGTCCAACTGGAGAGCTGTTGCTTATCACCAAGGTATGTGTGCCACTATTTATTGCATCCTTAGGGAAATCATACACCAACAGGGATATTGCATCATGATGGTCATTGTTTTAGTTCATAGACATCATAGTGGGTGTCTTAGTTTGGGTTTTAGAGACATCATGACCTTGGCAACTCATATAAAGAAAAACATTTAATTGGGCCTGGCTTACAGTTTCAGAGGTTTAGTCCATTATCATCATGATTGGAATCATGGCAGCATGCCACAGACATGGTGCTGGTTGGAGAAGGAGCCAAGATTTCTACATCTTGAGCCACAGGCAGCAAAAGGAGATTGTGTGCCATACTGGGTGTATCTTGAGCATAGGAGACATCAAAGCTTTGCCTGACACTTCCTCCAACTAGGCCACTTCTCCTAATAGTGCTACACTGGATGGCCAAACATTCAAATACATGAGTTTATGGGGGATCATAACTATTCAAACTGCCACAATGGGATAAGATTGTTGGTTACTTCCTTCTCTTGGAAACTTGCATGACACCTCTTGGAACCATGAAAGCCTGTACAAAGAGGATTTCATGTAAGAAACAGCTGGGATCCTCTGGATCCTGTGTCCAAAGTACATGGTGCCTTCAGCAATCTTTATATTCTTATACTTTTGTGCTGAGTTGAAAATCTATTCACTGGACACTTTGGCCAGATGGACCTTCCATAACTAGTTTTATGATCCATGTTAAAAAAAACATGATTTCAATAATGAAATCGTTGTTGAAACCTTGTTTTAGTTGTCCTCTGCTGTAATGCCTAATTTGGAGATGTAGGTGAGACTCTTATCCTTTACTACAGAGTTTTCTAACAATGTTGTTGCTGGGGCAGCAAACAGGTCTAGAAGAACAGTATCATTAACCTGAGTCCCAGGGTCTTGGCTCAGAGAGTTCCAGCCATAATCTCTATCTCACTCCTTTGTTGAGGAACTTGCTAAGATGCTTTTGCCCCTGACTTGTGAGATCTTATGTGGGTATACCTGGCTTACTTCTTTGTCTTTCCACCACTCACCCTCCCTCATGCCATGGAATATGTTAGATTCTATAAACACCATTCCATTCTCTCTCCAATGGACCACATTGTTCATTCTTCTCTAAACATTTTCTTTTCATCCTTCCCTAGCTAAACTCCATTCTCTTAAGCATTTCAGTTTTACATTATCTCCTCTGGGAGGCCTTTTCTATTTGTTGTAGATTTTTTTAGTTGTAAATGGTAGAAGCAAAATCTGGCTTATTAAGTTGAAAAGGATATTACATGGCTCATAAAATTTTGGAGCATGCTGGTTAATCAAGTTCAAGGCTCAGTTCCAGGGAATGAGCCCCTAAGCCAATACTGCAGAATCTATCCAATGAGGGAACTGAAAGCATTGATGTCACCTAGCCTTGGGTTCTAGTGGTGGACTACAGCCAGGAACCTGAATGACTAACGCTGTGATTGCCACCCGCATTGACACACAGCCAGAGCCAAGAAAAGGCTTTCTCAGCCATTGCAGCGGTAGAAGCTGGATGCAATGAAGGCCAAATGGCTCCATGTGGAGCCTTTGGATGTAACTCCCTTGGTTCTAAAGTAGCATCTCCCATCAGCAAGTCTGACTGGCATAGTTTAAGAAATAAGCTTATGTCCCTGCTATAAACAAGGAAAGTTTTCTAATTCTACACTAAAGAATTAGGTTGTACAAGTCTTGGCTTTATAACATGTTTCAAAGATTCTGGGATACTATCTAATGGTCAACATCCATTACCTCAGCCTGCTGGAGTTTCTATCTTCTCATTATACATATCTCCATGAAAAAGTTGGCTCTTTCTGTTTTGTAATTCACCAAGACTGTTTGAAGAAAGGACTATGAGGTAGGGAATTCATTTTTATGCATAGTTGTATCCCTAGCTTGTAGCATACATACAGTAATATCCTCTCTCTATATAGCAATATCTAATAAAAGATTGAGAGAATAAAATTGACTTAGTTAATCTAGATCTCCTAAAGTTGCCATGATATCCAAGGAAGTTTTATCTCACATCTTCTACTTTTGTCTTAGATTCTGACAAAGTCTTAGATTTGTTGAATTCTATCAATTTTGCAAGAAATTCTATCACTAAAGTTAGAAAATCAACTTTAGATTCTACCCCCTTTTACTGTACTGATCCTGCAAGCTTGACAAATGTTTATGAACTCTGTATTCTTGGAAGCTCTAATTTTATCTGTAAGTACGGATTAGAATCTATTCCCAGAAGGAGAATGACTTGGAAAGGATAGATACACTCGCTTACCTAACTTCCATGACATTTCAGCCTCCTAGCCATTGCCCCTACTCTTAGTTTCTCTTCAAAGTGTCTCTCAAGTGCTGATTTGATTTCTACATTTGAGTAGGTTTGATAGTTTGCTCTTTTATCTCTAGATTTTTCCATTTCAATTTCTCCCTTTGCTTTACTAGCCCAGCAAAGGGTGGGGCCAGGAATGTTCAAGACCAAAGGAGGGTTAGGTGTATGGAAAAGGACAGTGTTTCATTAAAGAGTACAACAATTCATTTCATTGAATTTGGGTCATGGGTGGAATAGGAGAAACTTCCAAGCATTCAAGAATAGGAAAATTGACCCTTACTTCACACACAAATTCATAGAGAGAGCTGACAATGAAAGTTAGAAGAGTAAAAGACAATTCCAAACAATTAAATTGGACTGAGAAAGCCATGGAAAAAATATTAACCTGTTTGTAAATCAATGTGATGAGCTATTTCATATTAAGTAAACATAAAATACAAAATAAATAAATGATTGAGTGAAATTATAGGGAGTTAAAATACAAGGTAAAGCATAGAATTGAAGATCTTTTATTTAGAAAGAACAGGACATATACCCTTAAAACAAGAGATGCTATGAATAGGAACTAGAGAGTGAATGAAGTTGAGCAATGCTCTGTGGCAGAATGTCATGGCTAATGAATAGGTGTTAAGGTGTTGTCTTGATAGTTATGATACTGAGATGTGTTTGAGTCCTTGAAGAGAACAGTGAAGACAAGGATGAACTTCTCTAGGGATGGAGAAAAGTGTCAGCCTATAAGAGAGAAGGCATTTGAATTTTTATGGTGACTGCTACTACTAGTGTCATGTGGGAGAAGAGTGAATTATTTAGACTTTGAATTCTTCTGCAATAAAATAGCATTTGAGATATGTAGTTGTGGTTTAAAAATAGAAAAACATGCCATGCTTAATAAGATCTACCAGATTAATTTCCACTGACTCACATCCCAAACTTCCTCGGAAAAAGCTTAAGTGTGATACTTCTCAAAATAGCAGGGCAAATTATCTGGTACTAATTGAGTGTCTACAGAACACCGTGCACCACAGGTGCTCCACACGTCATCTTCTTGAACCTCCATGAAATTCTCAAGAGACAGCTGCTACCATCACGAGTCACCAGGATAAAATTACAGAAAGGAAGGTTTATATTAGGGTTTATTCAGTGTCAAGCATCTAGTCAGAGAGAGAGAGAGAGAGAGAGAGAGAACACAGATTTCAGCTGAGAGTTGTCACTTCCTAGTGTTGACTTTCAATAAGACTTGAGGATCACCTTACAGTTTTCATTTTTTATTATATTTTTATTTCCATCCATGTAGTTCTTCAATTATTTGCTCAAAAATATTTGAAGGATAGCTTTAGTATTCAAGTGCTCAGAATAAGATAAGAGACAAATGAAAATAGAGAGAGAATTTTGGAATAATTTCAAGGTAAGCCATTTGATAACTTTACTTACACTAGAATATCCTGAGATCTTTCAAGAATCAATGTGGTTTGTAATGAGAAATGAGCAAGACAAGCTTAGAAAGTGACACCTCTGTTGGGTTCATCTGTAGCCTGATTTATGTCTAGGCCCAAATGTCTTTTCATTGAGATGATTTCCTCATGTCACTACTGCTTCTCTTTAACCAATCCAAAGTTGCAGTATACCAGAGATCAACTTACAGAAATAATGATCAAAAAGTCCAAAGACTTTCATCCACACTATTGAATTTGGCAGGTACTGGGTGTCAATCATATTAACATACAAAAAGTAACTACAATTTTTTCTTTGAGAGCAATAAGCATATTATATCTAAATTAAGTTAATTTTAACAATTGCCATCTACATTAGCTTTTTAGATCATCAAATATATAAGAATTCTTTTATCAAAAGTCCAGGACTTATGCACTATATTCTTAGAAAGTACCACACAGTGGAAATGAAATATATCTTAAATAAATGGACTTTTATTAATAACTATGTTGTTAAATTGTCACCAACATTCAAGCTGACTTATAGATTTAGTAGTTTCCCATTTAAAATCTAGACATTTTTAAAAATAGAAATGAAGATCTTTATGTCAATAATTATATATAATAATGCAACAAATTTAGTACAGTCAAGAACAAGATTGGAACTGTGTGTGGTGGCACATGCCTGTAATTTCAGCATTGGGGATATAGAGGCAGGACAACCATGTGTTCAAAGTCAGCCTGGGCTACTGGGTGAATTTTAAGTCAACCTGGGTTATACAGAAAGACATTCCCTAAAGAAACCAAAACCAAATAAACCAAAACGACGTCAAAGTAAAAACATAAGAGGTGTATACTACCAAACTTCAAAAGATACAAAAGAACAATAATGAAGATGGAGTTATATTGACATGTTGATCTCAGGATAGATAAAGAAATCAACAGAACTGAAGAGAACTAGGAAGAAGAACCACTTTTGATAAGATATAGTATCATTTTTTTTGATTAATCTAGCATAGTTCAGTAGGAGTAGAAGAGTTTTGAAATGGTAAGGCTGGAATTCTTGAATATCCTGAAGGAAAAATGAATCTGGTCAAAGGATTATCACCTAAAATTTAATAGAGATATATTCTAAATCTAAAAGCAGAAAGAAAGTACATGTAATTATTTGAAGTTTTAAATTACATGTATTTGTGTGCTGTAAGAGGTGAGTAGGTGGGTACTGAATGCCACATGGCACATGTGAAAGTCAGAGGGCAACAAGTGAGACTTGGTTTTTCTCCAAACATCCTGTGGGTCCTGGAGATTAAATTCAGGTCCTTGGGTTTGACATCAAGAGCCTCTATTGGCAAGACACCTGAGCAGCTGGTGAATGTATATTTACAAAATGGCACATGTAAGAATATCTCCCAACTATAGGGCAGAGAGATATTCTAAAATATTTCTGGATAAGATTCAGGAAACATTTCTGAAATAAGAAGCAAAAAGAGCACTAACAATAAAAGAAACTTGTACTTTGTTAAGTTTAACAATATTCATTTCAACCATTATAAGTATGAAAAACCCTGCCAAAAAGGATTTTAGATGTTCATAATGAGTTTTTTTCTGATAAAACACTTGTATCAAGAGTTAGGAACTTATAAATCAAAAATCAAAATATAATTAAAAACAGGCAATCGTTTTTCAACTTGATAAAAGAATCAATTAGAATTAAAATTCCCTGCTTAACATATGAAAAGGTGTTTGGTGTCATTAATCATCAGGAAAATGACAGTTCATACCAAGCAGAGCAAGGCACCACTGTCCAGAATGACTGCAATGAAAACTAAATTGACATCAACAAATGTTAATGAGCCCATAGAACAGAGTTTGCTACACATCTGGAGAGTCATGAAACTATCATAACCCCAGAAAACTGCCCATTCCCAAGGACAGTAAATACATACAAACTCTGAAAACCAGTGCTCACATCTACAAAAGCCTAGTCAGAGGATATTCATGGCAGCAAACTATTCATAGCAATAAATGGAACATTGCACCACACACAAAGTTAATTCAAAATGCATTAAACACCTAAGCATTACAGTAAATGTATAAAATGTGAAGAAAACAATAAATCTTGCTGAGTATCACTTAGGCAAGGGGTGCCTAGATATATACAAGAAAATAGTCACATAAAATAAGTATAATTTTATCTAGGCTCAAAGTCTTGTTTTGGCTTAGAAGTAATTTACCAGGAAACTGAAAGGACCATCTTATAGAATAGAATATCAGTAAATCATATATTGATCTAATAGGGCCTGTGTATCTATAATTTATAAAGAACTCATAATTCAACAACAGGAAACTGAAGTTTAAATTGTGCAAATAACTTGGTTAGGAGTTTCTCTAAAGAAGATATAAAGGGAGCTGATGTGAATATAAAAATTGTGTTAACTTCAGTACTCATCAAACAGCAACAGGATGCATTTCAAACTCTCCAGGGCAGTAGTGAAGAGATGCATCAAACATGTCAAAGGGACAGAAAAATTAAAACTCTCATTGACTGTTAGCATGGATAGAAACTGATGTTGTCACTTTGTAAAACAGAAGCAGTACATTGAACAGGACCTCAGGTGAGATGTGGCTGGGTGGTTTAAGGAGTGACATAGACCAGTGTAACAAGGAATCAAGTAGGAGGTCAGAGTGTTAACAGAGAAGCGGGTCAAAGAAAGCATGCCAATGATTGGGAAGGTACCAACTTGCTTCAGAGCACTGATCTCAAGAATCATGTTCCTTCTGTCCTGCTGACCATTGCTGGTAACTGAGGCCATCAGGCTATGGTTAAAACTTCAGCCATGGATCAGTGCAATGAGCCAGATCACTTCCCTGGGCCAATTACCCAAGTTGTGGCAGATTCCTGGGAGGAAGGCGCATGCTAAAAGCTTAGTCACTTGGGCGGAGTCTCATGACCACAGTGTTGGTGAAGGCAAATGTGGAGTTGGGGTACAGTGGTGCAGAACTTTCTTCAGTGTGACTTAAGTCCCTAAAACCTATGTTTGGTTATGCTGTCACTTTAGGGAGCCTAGACTATTTACTATCTTGCTACACTTGTTAACATTGTCAGCTTTGTAGAATCTATAATCACCTGGGGCACAGACCTCTTGACCTTTACGAGAAGAACTTTCTAGATAGGCTGACTGAGGAGGGAAGACTACCCTAAATGTGAGTCGCACCATTCCACAGCTCAGGGTCATGTACTAAGTAAAGGGAAAGCCTGCTGAGAAGCAGCTCTCATCTCCTTCAGATTCGTGACTGAGAATCCAGTCCCAGCAGTCACATCATGTTCCCACCACTGCGGACTTTAATGCCACTGTGGACTGTATCTTCAAACTGTCAGTCAAAAGAAATTCCCTGCTTAACTCACTTTTTCTTGGTATTTAGCCAGAGCAGCAAGTAATGGAGCTAATACACCTGTCAAATCTTGACCTAAGGACGTCACCAGAATTGTGATAGAATTATATTTGAGTGAATGAGGGTGAGATATGACAGAACATCTTCAATAATTAGTGAAAACAGATTGAGAATAAATCCTAACTTATAAGAGAGTGGGTGGGACAGTGTGAAGTCTGCTCCACTTCTTGTCATACTTTTCAATATTCTCAGAGCTCTTGGAAGGAGAGTGACCTAGGTGTGGCAAAGGTTATTGCCGAGAATAAAATAGGATTTCAACATGCTTCTAAAAATTATTGCTTTGCCATTATCATTATGGAGGTCTAAATGTTATTGTGCTGAAGCAGAATTTAATAGACACTTGAAAACTATAAAAAGATTAAGTACATAATCAATAGAGTGCCATCAATGTTGGATTTTTAGCAAGTTTAATACAGTTCTGAGACCACTTTCTCTTATGAAGCCTATTCTAAGTGTCCTTGGTTTCAACTCCAATGTCTTGCTCAGAAGTAAACTTTCCATGCAAATTATTCATTGCCTGAAGAAACTGGGTTCGCAGGATGCTAAAATTAGAACTACCATCCAAGGAATTGTTATTGAATATTTCAAACAACTAGTGCATGCTTGCCTCCATCATAGTCAGGACAAGAAACAGGAGAAGACAAATGAATAATTTTTAATAGGTAGCTATTTTTCTGAGCCACATTTACTTTGAAAATGACTCCGAAGGTCAGAGTCATGTCATGGGGAGGCTGCATGAAACACTAAGGAACAGTCAAGTTCAGTCCAAATTATCAATTCATCCTTTTTTGACAATGTGACATTAGGTAAGTTATTCTCCTTCTTCAAACCAAAGTTTCTCAAGCCACACAATGAAGAAGATATAACTAATATGTATTAGGTTGTTGGAAAGAGTAGGTGTTGTGTGTTTCAAGGTTCTTAGTACTATTTTGATGGTTTGTTTATGCAGGGGCCAGGGAATGGCACTATTAGAAGCTGTGACCCTGTTGGAGTAGGTGTGGTCTTGTTGGAGGAAGTGTGTCACTGTGGGCATGGGCTTTAATACACCAGTCCTAGCTGTCTGGAAGTCAGTCAGTCATCCACTAGCAGCCTTCAGATGAAGATGTAGAACTCTCAGCTCTGCCTGCGCCATGCCTACCTGGTTACTGTCATGTTCTTGCCTTGATAATAATGGACTGAACATCTGAAACTGTAAGCAGCCTTAATTAAATGGTGTTCTTATCAGAGTTGCCTTGGTCATGGTATCTGTTCACATCAGTAAAACCCTAACTAAGACAACCATGTATGTTTCACTGAGTTTCAGACTACCATTCTTCCAGGGATATGCCTATTGTGGGTCCATTTATAGATTGATGAAAAAGAAATATCACATTAAAATGTCTCAAATGGAAATTATGTATTGTTTAACCAATAAAGTAGCAAAACCAAACTGCTCATTGTAAGAAGAATTCCAAACAGGGCAAATAGAAACTTGACTATTTACACTCATGTATTCTCTGTAACAGGTCAATGACCTAAAATTCCAATAAGCAGCACCAATACCCAATCTATGTTACAGAAGCAGTATTCTTCTTCAAAGTATGAAAATGTTTTAAAAACAAGATTCTCATCTCTCCTCTAGATCACTAGATTGAGCCAGAATTTCATAAGTTCATGACTGTGTGTAGAGATACTTGTTTTTTTTTTTTTTAATAGAAAATTTCAGCATCTCCTTAATTTGGTTAAGATTCATGAGATTCCTAGGCAGCTGTATGTGGTTTGAATAAGAATGGACCTTATAAGTTCATATATTTGAATGCTTAGTTACCAGGGAGTGTCACTATTTGAAAGAGTTAGGAGTAGGGGGTGTGGCCTTGTTGGAGTTGGTGTGGCTTAGTGGGAGAAAGTGGGTGGGCTTTCATCATTAGGGGTGGGCTTTCAGGTTTAAAGTCTATCCTAGGTTCACTCCCCTTCGCTGCCTACTAATCAGGATGTAGCTTCCCGGTACTTCTCCAGTGTCATGCATAACAGTATGTTTCCACCATGATGATGAGAGACCAAGACTCTAAAACTGTAAGCAAGCCCCCCCCCCAAAAAAAAGCAAGTGCTTTCTTTTGTAAGAGTTGCCATAGTCATGGCATCTCTTCACAGTAGCAGAACAGTCTCTAAGACAAACCGTGCTTCTGATAGCTATAGCATTGTTAACTGTCACTAAAATTTGATCTTTCATTCAAGGGCCATTAATCATAAGGAAACGAAGCTTTTATCATCTCTAAAGATTTTTGCATACTTTGATAATGAGCTGAGAACAGCAAAGGCCCACTGAAATATGACTCTTTATGGAAGCAGACTTCCTACCTACTTTGTTTGATCTCAGAAGTTAATTTCACATTCCAACAGTCAAATATCTGCCTCAGCAAAATGAAGGCTTTCTATAGGGTTTAAGATATGAGACTCCTTTTGGTAGTCACAGGGCCAGATCTCCAGATTGTGGTTAGAAGGAGGTGAGAGATCAGATTATGTATTGAGTCTCATGTAGGGTAAAATGGGTTCAAACAAAGAAAAAAAAAGCATTCTTACAAAAGGCAGGAGTGCAGTGGAATGCTGCAGAAGCAGCTGCAGACATGGGTAGGTAGAAGCAGCTGGATAGAAGAAAAATGAGGGGAGAGAGAGCGAGAGAGAGCGAGAGAGAGTGAGAGAGAGAGAAAGAGAGAGAGAGAGAGAGAGAGAGAGAGAATTCAAGAGAGCGCCAAGGATGAGCATGCAGTGTTAGCGATGTCCCACAAAGTGGGGTCTGGTACCTAATGCTTAGTTGCATGGAATGCTTAGTGTTTTCTGAGTTATCTTAGTTGCCATCATTTAAAGCAGAATTTTCAAGCAGGAGGACCACACATCAAATTCAACCCCCAAAGCAAAGGATAATAACAAGAAAAGTACTGACATTCATTAAACACTAGTAACATTTACTGTAAGTTTTAAGTATTTTCTATGTGTAGCTCACTAAAATCATCCAGAAATTCTTTGAGGTGGCTATTACCCAATCCTGTTTATGAATAAGGAGACAAGGCTAGCAACTGGTTGGTTAATTAGTAATGTCACACTTCTAGAAGTGATAAACTTATACCTTCAGGGAGACAAGCTCAGGGATGGATTTTCAGAGTCCACCCAGACTCATGAAGGAGCCAGCTCTCAGATGAAGACCACCTCTGACTGCTTTATTTCCCCATCTTTTAGTCTTGATTTCACACTGTCTTCCTTATGCATCTTTTCACCACTTTTATATCTATCATGAATGAACCACCTCAAGAGATCAATAAGATAATAGGTCAACTTACATATTTCTTTCATGAGGCTTTGCTTCCTTTGGAAAACACACATTTTACTGATTCAATGTTCACTTTCAGCAGATGCTAAGCCCTAGATCCCTCTGGACTCCACCTCTTCTGATTTGACAAAGAATGATGACATCGCTTGAGTGTTATATGTCCTCCACGTTCATTTACTTTGCCAATACACATAGTGAAGGCTGCTCCAGGCAGCTGGTTTCTTATGATTGGTTTGGTGGTAGGTGGGTATCAGCTGGTTTCTTATGATTGGTTTGGTGGTAGGTGGGTGATATATAATATTGTTACCGCCCAGCAGTAACGTTAAAGAGAGGGTTATTCTGGGAAATGGAGTTAGAAGGAAAAGCAACGGTAAGAGAGAGTTTGGGAGAATATAGGGTGGCCAAAGTTATACCTGTCCACGTGGAAGGTTAAAAAATTAGACGGGAGTTGTGAACGCTCAGCCATCTTGAATTTAATGCCTGTTTGTTACAAGCCAACAGTTAGAATAGGTGAGGTAAAACCCCTCCCACAAGTTCATCAGCATGCCAGCCCAATCAGCAGCTTCTTTTTGTCTCTGTAGAGGTGAGACTTCCGATGTAACTGGAACCAGGAGCGAGGCGTGGCAAACAGCAGGAGGTGGGCAGAGAGGTGTGGTTATGAGAGGCAGGCCTCAAGCCAGGAGGGTTACATAATATTATAAGCCTTGAGTTAACCTTATACTTCTTTCCACTCTATGTGTAGAACTTTGTGTATTATGAATTAAAGATGATGATATTGTAAGATGGAAAGAGTTAGGGGTACCTAAGGTATTACTGACAGAGCAGCCATCCAACACAGACCATCTACACTAGGGAAATAATTTTCCAGTTTGTTGAGTCAGATATTGAGGATGATTTGTTATAGTAGTCAGTAGTAATTACCATTAATATTAATATTCTTGCTATTTCTATATTGTACAAAAAAATTCATGTCATTCTCATAGCTACTTTGTAACTGTCTTAGTCAGGGTTTCTATTCCTGCACAACATCATGACCAAGAAGCAAGTTGGGGAGGAAAGGGTTTATTTAGCTTACTTCCACATGGCTGTTCATCACCAAAGGAAGTCAGGACTGGAACTCAAGCAGGTCAGGAAGCAGGAGCTGATGCAGAGGCCATGGAGGGATGTTCTTTACTGGCTTGCTTCTTCTGGCTTGCTAAGCTTGCTCTCTTATAGAGCCCAAGACCTCCAGCCCAGGGATGGCACCACCCACAAGGGGCAATTGAGAAAATTCCCCACAGCTGGATCTCATGGAGGCACTTCCCCAACTGAAGCTCCCTTCTGTGATAACTCTAGCCTGTGTCAAGTTGACACACAAAACTAGCCAGTACAGTAACTTTTCTCTTACCATGTTATATAAGTGGGGAAACTGAGGCATAGAGCAGTTGATTCTTCTAAGGTTACAAGATAGTAAATGACAGAACCAGGAAGTGAAGAATGACTGGCTGGCTCTGAAGTCTTATCATTGAGATTATTAGATCTCTACAAATTTCCACTGAGCATGTGTCCTCCCAGGAAGCCAGGCTATAAGGACTGGAGAACTAATTAACATGCCTAGGTCTCACTTTTAAGACATTCATAGTGTAGCAGTGGAGATAATCTCACAGATGAACTTTGTAGTTCTATATTTGTATTTTTGAAGATTGCATGTCAGATAGGTTTGCATGGAAGATGGCCATCTACTGTGAAAGGCAGTAAGGGAGAGTCAGGAGAAAGACATGGGGAAAAAATACCATTTGACTCATAAAAGCAGTGATGATTCCCATGGAAGACAGTGTGGCTGTGGCTCCTAAGGGCTGCTTACATTTCCATCAGGATTAGGACAAGTCTGGGGACTATTTAGGGATGCTCCATTTTCCCCTCAAGTATGCATACTCTGAAGCTTTTGTGCCTCTGACTTGAGTCTCTTCTTTTTCTGCTGAACCATTTGGTTATTTTAGGACCAGGGACAGAAAACAATTAAAAACACATCAATTACTGTAAATAAACTTGACAGCCAATATCCCTTATGATACCATAAACCCTCGAAACGATCGACTTACTAACAAGTGAATAATTCTCAAGGATCAATGATGACAATAACACTGTGCTATATTTAGAATCATCAAAATAAACATGCAGCTAGGTAGGGTCAAATCCATTCTTCATATTCACAGGGGAAATTCTCATCGAGTCAATGTGCCATGATAAGTAAAAACCAAGAGGAAGAAGCAATACAGTTCTACTTGGAATGTAGTGTTTTTTTTTTCTAGAATTCTAGAATTATGTTTTATTTTTGTTCCTAGGCTTTATGATATCGTGTACAACAGTGATGTTAGCTGGGAGAAAACGATGGTACATTGGCTCGGAAATACATCCACTCCTTTTAAGTTGTTTGTTTAGAAACTGCATAACCTTTAGCAGCCCCTGACATTTGCTTGGTTATTGAGGCAATTACTTGTATCTCTGGTTTGGTCTGATTTCTTTTTTTGTTATAGGTTATGGAAGCATTTGGATATTCTACCCCTAAAGCAGATAGCCTTTTAAATTTTCTTCTGTAATGGTGATATGTTCAGTAGGCTAAAGTGTTATATGACCTTGTATAAACATGCACACATAGACTCTCACTCCAAAAGAGCAACTGGCTTGAGGATTACTGAACTAAGGTGGTTTCATAGATGCAAAATAAGGACATAAACACCCAGCTATAGCATAGATACATGCTTACTTCCTAATGGCGTTGCATTTCTTAAATTCAATCATGAGTAAAGAAAGGACTGCTGTGGGATGCATATCAGAGCGGCGGAATTACAAAATTTAATTATGACAGAATTTATGGGACTGAGGAGATTAAAAACTGCATCCAGCATAATGTTACAACTTGGCCGGAAGGAGTAGAGGGAGGAGGTGGGCTAAAAAGAAGGCAGCATAGCAGACTTTCCTTCTGAGTGAAACCAGAGACTTAGTCTTAGAAATTGCCTCCCCCATCCTGCTCTACAGCATAGGTTGCCTTCAAACTCCTGATCCTCCTGCCTCCACCTCCTAAATTCTGGAATCATGGGTATATGTCAGAACATCTAGTTCAAGCTTCCTGTCTCCCAAATTCTTTGTTAAAGAACTCCATCACTTGAGTAAGCTGTCCTTTCCCAATCAAGACACAATAGACATGGTTCATCATGATTTTTTTTTTTATGGAAAGTAAGGTGTCTCCACCATTCAAAGAGACACCTCTTCAATTGATTATCTTACCAGGGCTGGTTAGACTGTTTAGCAGCCTCAAAAATCTGTACTTCAAGTCTTTTTAATGCCCTTGAGCTTAGTTCAAACCACCTATGAAATGTACGGACCAGGGTTTCACGCGATAGTCAATTCACCTTCTCATTCTGACTCATAAAGCTTTCCACTTTAGTATTTATAAAAATTACTGTGATAAATCATGTCTAGTTTCAGTGCCATATTGCTTCCTATTAGACATCATGCCAGATCTTGTTGGACCTGCATTCAATCTGCTTCCACGTAATAGAAACCTTTTGCATCCAAGGAAGAAGGCAGTTCGTTCTGGTGTTAAGAAAAAGAAAAAGCATGGCTCCTCCTTGCACACTAAGTGGGGAGGCAGTTTTTCTTCACAGCCCTGTCATTTCTAAGTAACAACAGAAAAAGGAAACCACAGTCATGCCATTAGAAAGATACTAGCTGATGGTTCTGAATTTTATATTTTATAGCACTACAGAATGCACATTAAAAAATAATATATTAAAGAAACATATCTTGCTTATTAAGCCTAGAGCAGGTGCAAGTAATAAGCTCAGTCCTTTCAAGATTTACCTAAGTTAATATTCTTACCTTTATATGGCGGCATTATTGACATTAAGTAACTTCTCTAAAGCCATGTGTTTACCAATAATACAGATGATTTTGAGTCCAGGTCAACAAGATTCCCTAGAGTAAAATTTTTTTACTTAACTCCTCCAATGCACTTCAACATATAAAGACTTATAAAATTAGCTTTCCACTGGAATCCTCCATATCTCTCCAAACTGTTTTTCTCCACTTTATGGCTACATTTTTTTAAAATTATAAAACAACTTGATACTTTATGGTGCATGGTAAATAACACCAGCCAGATTTCTGAATCCAAACTCAGCAACATGCTAAGTGCCTGGTCTCAATCAAGCATTTTAGATACTCAATTCTACAGCATTCTTCTCTGTGAAATGGGGATAACAATATGTGTCAAGTTAGTTCCAGTCCTTCCTCTCAGTTCTATGCTACCAGAAATAAGATTCAGACTCAAAATATGTTTACAAATATCTTGGCTATATAGACAGGCTCTTCTCTGACTAGATCTAACTTAAAATATTTCATTTATATTAATCTATGTTCTTCCATGTGGCTGGTTACCTGTGCTCAGGTACCATGTGTCCCTCTCCTCACATCTTCCTAGGTGAATCTTTCCTGTCTGGTTCTATCCCAGAATTTTCTCTGCATCAAGGATTTCCCACCTCCCATTTCCAGCCTAAGCCATAGGCCATAGGCCTTTGAATTGATAGGTGATGCATCCATACAATACAAAAGATATTTTCTCTACAATGGTATCCACATTATGGGGTTGTGAATGTTTAAACAGATGCAAAGGTTTCAGAAGAATGTCTGGTGAATTGTTGGATGAGGGGCAAATGTTCTCCTTGGCATATTAAGTAGATATTTACCTAGTGACATTGCTGTTACTCCAACTGATGCTAATGAATCGAACCAGAAAATTAGAATTTCTCCTTCATCAAGGATCAGGGGAAAGGAATGGATAAGAGATGGTTTTGTCCATCACATAACTACTAGCAATTTTAGTGGAGGATAAAGAGTTACTGATGTAACACATAAGGAAAACAGGCCTGTAAAAGCTTGAAAAAAGTAAATGCATGCTCCTTCATCCTCCAGCTCAAAATACTTAAGCTAAAAATAAATCTGGAGTGTTTCATTGAGTCTTCTTTTATTTCATTTTCTTCTTTTCTTTTCTAAAGTCATGCCATCAGTTTGACAAGCCCTAAACTATACTATAGAATAACTTAAAATGTGGTAGACTAAATTATATGCATGACACCTAGAAATGTTTTTCTGAAGATCGTGATATTACTATATAATGTCAGAGTGGGGTAAATCTGAAGATGTGAAACAGACATATTGTAAGCATTTTGTTTTCTCAAATTTTACAGTCAGTTGGCTGAGAACTCTCAAGATGGGTTTTTCTGGATGATAAGAACAAGTGTGAGTAAACAAATATCAGCCTAAAGATAACTTTTCTCTTTCTTCTTACTCTCTAGTAACTGTAAATATGCAGAGGATACTGAAAAATTTAACCACAGGCTTTCAATTATTTTTCCTTTTTGGAAGTTTAAATCATGCAAGTGATTGTGCCCAATGAAAACCATCACACCATCTATCTACACAAAGTCAATAGCCCTGACTTCTCTGACTTTGAATGTCAGAGCCTATTGTGACCCCAGAAGAATGATGTCCTTCAGTAGCATAGTGGAACTGACTGGGAAGTGAGGTAAGGTGAGGGCAGCATTGTCATGTCAAGTCCAGCCAATAGTCCAAAGTAGATTCTGATGCTTCAGTCACCTTCTTTGTTAAATTTTCATAGACAACATGCATTCGGTGTCTTATCAGGTAACAGGCTTTTATTCCAGTGGTAATGTTTGTCAAAAGATTTAAATGGACTGAATTTTACATATGCATTTGACACTTTCATCAGTGACTATCCAGAAATCTCCAGCCTTGAAGTAAGAGCACAATTTAAGTCAAGACTGCTTTCCATCAGCTCATTGCTTTCCCTCCATGAGAGCTTGAAATGGGAGCCTTTTAATAAGAAGGCAAGCAAAAGGAGCACGCATGTTGGATCCCACCTGAGGAAACAAATGGATGCTGCTGCTAGTCAGTTTATGGACCCTGAGCAGCTTAAGTGCTGGGTGTATATGATTTGGGTTATACTGTCTGTAGAGGTCAGCCAACCTGGATGAGTAGATTTGTCCTTTTGTATCTTAGTGAGGTTGAATATATCCCATAGGAGACAGCTGCCTCTCATGGTTTGTACCTGTCATAATTGTGATAATTGTACTTGGTTACAAGACTCTAAGGTTTGACTCACATAGAGTGTTTATAACAGGGTCTGGCATGATAAAAAAAAAAGTCAGGTACCACAGTTACATGTAGTGTGTGTGTATGTGTGTGTGTAACATGTATACAAAAATGTGTATTCCTTTATAATATGTGTAATGTGCATATTTCCATTGTTAAAGACCTGGAAAGTTATTTTTGTGCGATCTATTTATCATTTTATGTATATGGATGTTTTGTCTTAATGTCTGTTTGTGTATCATGTGCATGCAGTGCCCACAGAGACCAGAAGAAAGCGACAGATTCTCTGGAACTGGAGTTACAGATGGTTGTGAGCCACCGTGTGGGTGCTGGGAATTCAGTACAGGTCCTCAGTAAGAACAGTTAGTGCTCTTAACCACTGAACCATCTCTTTAGCCCTGAGTTGGAAGGGATTTTTGATGAAAACTTACGTGGTACTTATTATGTACTTCACAGATGTAAACTAATTTTGTCACAAGAGAGCATTGCTGATATCTGTGTTTTATAAAGAGGTTAGTAAGCATGCCTGGTCACAGTCGCTGAGAAGAAGGGCTCAGTGTGAAGGGAAGCCTTAACCTAGGCTGCCTCCCTTAGGCTGCTTCTCCAGTGGAAGAAGGAACCTAATCTTCTTAGAATCCCACCTCACAGAGACTAGTGTGGCTTCTATAGTCATTTACTTTCTTCTCTCCCATAACGTCCTATTCCAAAGACAGTGATTTAATCTATTAGTTTGCTTTATTATTTTTAAGACAGGTCTCATGCAGCCCAGGGTAGCTTTGAGTTCTCTATATAGCTGCGAATGATCTTTAACTCTTGCTCCTCCGGTCTCCATCTCCCAAGTCAACAAAACTAGTGTATGCAGTGCTAAGAAATAAAACCAGAACTTTATGCATGCCAGACCAGCATTCTATCAACCAAGCCCATCCCAAGTCCCTGTAGTTTTTTTCCTTTGATTATTTTCACAGTGAGGAGTATACAGTGGGATTTCAAGTAGTAAAAGCATAAGAAGCCCAAGTGTTTGCATCTCTTTGTCTAGACATGTTTTAGTGTTCCACCTGGACTTTTCAGTTTGACCTTCATAGAAAGCCTGGCAGATGGGGTTCCCTTCTTTCATCTTCTAGTTGCAAAGAATGGAAAAATCTCTTTTAAAAGTACAATGCTTTTAGACTTATCATTCAAAATTAGCCAAATAGCAGAGATTAACAGCAATGTAAAAGTCACAAGGACCCTTAAACTGGCCTTGGGTAATTTTGAATTTGAGAAAATGAACATATATCAGGTTATAAACCTAAGGCTAGAACCACAGGCCTCTTAATTCCAGCTCAATGCTCTTCAGTCCATGACATATTTCACTGTCCATTCACCCACACATTTGCATAATATTTTAAATCAGCACTTGGTTTAATTGGTTCATTTCTGGCCATTCATCATCCCCTTTGTAATAAAAATGACAGACAGTCAATGTCTCTGAACAGATTTGCTGCTTAGCATCCTGCCTTACAATGCACACAACTGTCTATTTGTCTGTGAGAGATTTCATAACCCTGCTGATCCTCATGACTGCCTCCATCTCTGTGAAATCACTCAAGATTTCACCACATTCTTCTGGTGGGGCTCACTTTGCTGTGCAGCAGGAACTTATCCTGGTGCTGAGCAAATTGGATTTGGGAAAACATCCCTAATACCATGTAAGTTAATGGAGGCTTAAAGAAAATAAAGACAATACGCTATGCTTGAGCACTGATAATGCAAAGAGAAATAGTCAGAATTTTATCAGATATTGTATAGAAACTACAGTAGAAAATCACACTGGGACATCTCACTGGTAAGGCTGAGGAGTCAGGAAAGACATTTTTAGAATAATATCCATATGGTCGTAGAAAATTGTCACTGAGACATAAAAATAACAGGAATAATAAATCTCACTTATACTGAGGGGCAGTTGTGTATTAAGTAAACCCCCCCCTTTTTTGCTAAACACTCTAGCCGTCTTATCCACTTTAACTTTTATAATGACCTTAGGCATTCTCATAGCTCAAGGAAGCTGAGCACTCATTTAACTCAGAGCATTTGTAATAGACACAGTTTATAAGTAAGCATGGTGAAGAACTTTTTAAGGGAAACATTGTTGTTCTCTTGACTCTAGCTAAGGATACTTTTTTCCTTCCTATTTTCTCATGGCTGTGGTTTGGAGTGACACAGATCCACGATAGGTTTCTGGTTAAGACACCCTCAGAATATTGTTTTGGCTACTTAAGGGACTAAAGTGGGTCAAATCATATGATTTTTATGTGTATGGCTTCAAGCCTTTTAAGTCAAGACATGGAAGGAAAGGAAAAAAGCTTAAACAGGTGGGTGAGTTATCCAGGCAGACCAAACAGCCAGAGTCTATGAGCCTCTCTTGTGTAGCTCATGTTAGTGAGGGAGACAGAAGGTAGCAGATGGAGGTCAGTAATGACAGGGGTCATTGGCCATCAAATCACAGGGGCACGGTCAGTGATGCACTCACAATGTGTGATCTTATGAAATGACAACCCTGCACAAAATTATTCCCATGAAGATAATAAGGATAATGGAGAAAATCACCCTTTCTCCCACATCGCTGTTTCCATAATTTGAGATAATAGTAATTGCATGCAAAACATTTTGGAAAGCTACTTCTACCAAATGCTCTTTTACCAAATGGGATTCTTCTACTCTCTGACCCCTATGGCTTGTCTCAGTGAACACAGATTACGACCTGTGGTGGAAACCATGATTGAATGTTTCAAGAATCAGCTCAGGCTTTTGGACCTTGAACTTGCATAGATAGCAATCTGGAGATTTTCTGTTGAAGTTTAAAATCATGGTCATTAATAATGTGAGTCCACAGGAAAAAGCACACACTATGAATCTAATAGGTAAAGCAAGGTCTTTGGCCAATAATCAAGGATTGAACTTGGCTCAGATTGCCTGAAATTCCATGGCCTTTTTTCTTGGCTATATAACTCAGATAGTGAAATAAATTTAAACTCATATGTAAATACTTACAGTATAGTACAAGATCTATAAATATAACAGTAACAGCAGAAAAGGCCATGTGAAACCTCTCAAAGGTCATAGCATCTTGTGTCACCTGGCAGGAGGATATAACCCAGCCTGAGGACATCCCAGAGACCAAGCCACATTCACAAATTAAACTTTCATACAGCTGTGAGCAAATTCTTGCAGAAATACCTTCAGCTTCCCATGTGAAAGAGAACCAGGCCTGACCAGGACTGACTGGGCTTGTAAACACATATAGGAAGTCAAAGGAAGCTCTGAAGGTGGTCTCTGCCAGATCTTCCTGGTCAGTCTATCACAGGTCCTTTGACTAGATCTGTTCTTGACACAGCTATATCATTCTTTTCCTGTAAAAGCATGGGGAGAAGAAACAGACTATCACATAAGATGTTGATTATGGCTCATTTTGATCACAAAGCGAAGCCAAACTGACCATGAGAAGGATGGTTAGTTGAGACTTCCTGAAGCTCCTAAACATAACAATGGATAATGATTTATGTTTGGTATAAAATGAGAGTTAAACTAGAAAACAAGGACATCCTGAACCTCTTCTTCATTCAAAGGACTCCAGTTAGGATCCATCTCTTCAATTTGCTTCCTGTGCAAACCACAGGGTTACTTTAGTTAGTTCAAAGTGTCATTGGAAAGTTCTGACTTAAGTACCTAGCACATACTGATACTAGGCTAAAATATGCATATGTTCTTAGGGGTTTCTTAAGGATTAGGGGGGAAACATACATAAAGCACATAAACTATTATAGCCACAACACTGTTTTAACACCTACTATGTGTAAGAAACATTAACAGAGACATATTTTGGTCAAAGGTAGCACTAAATGTGAAAGTTACTGAAAATTAATGTTTAAAAGTAAACATCAGACAAAGATATTAAAAAACCAAAAACCTCAATAGCTACTCATGAACTTGGCTTAAAAATTTCAACAAACAAGAAAGGATAAGAAACTTTCCCAACCTGATAATAATATATATGAAACAGCTTACAAATATATTCATATTTATTGATAGAGACCATGTCATTCTCTGCAAGATCAAGAAGATTACAATGATAACCAATGTTCTATTCATGTAGAGCAATCTTAATCTATAGAATCTTAACCAAGTATCTCAGTGTGCTTCTCGGTTGCTATGACAAAGTCTATGACTAAAAGCAGTTTGGAAAAGAAAGGATATATATATATATATATATATATATGTATATATATAT
>NW_022196910.1:19360459-19363830 GCF_008632895.1 Mastomys coucha
ATATATATATATATATATACACATACAAGCCATTACTGAGGGAAGTTGAGTCAGGAACTCAAGCCAGGAACCTGGAAGAAGTAACCAAGGCAGGAACCATTGTGGAACATTGCTTACTGTGTAGTCTCTGTGGCATACTCAGCTCTCTTTATACAACCCAGAACTACCCTCTAATATGTGGTACTGCCTGTAGTAGACTGGCCCTCATACAACAGTAAGCAATCAAGAAAGGATTGTACAGACATGACCACAGACCAATTTAGTAGAAGCCATTCCTCTGTGAAGATTTACTCTTCCCACATACGTTATCTGTGTCAAGTTGACAGAATCTATGACACCAAGCCTTCATGTTTATAGGATACAAGATCAACATAAAACAGTCTATTTCTGCATACAAGCAACAAGTAACCAGAAATTAAAATGTGAGGTGATTCACAGTAACAGTACTAACACAAAATACTTCTGAAGTTTGGTAAAATATGTGTAAAACATGCACATTAAAAGTGTTGAACTTTGCTAAAAGAATATAGAGATCTGAGTAGATATTTTATGTATGGGGACATCCGGGAGATCAAAATCAGGCCTTCGATACCACCCAGTTTCAAGGAACCATACCAGGAGATGAGATAGAATAGATTCAGCATAAATCCAAAAATAGTGTCATATGCATATAGATTTTGACAAAAATAGGAATAAGTTAGACACTAAGTTTGACAATTCCTATTTCATTAAAATTATAAAATTGTGCTCTTCAAAAGACACAGAAAAATGAAAATCCAAGGTACAGAATAAAAGATTTTTAGAAAACATGTTGTTTGTAATTTCTAAAATAGCAGTGAATATAGGAAGTTATAGAAGATAATCATGAATTAAATGATTATATTAATCTGGAACTTCAGTGATGGTACAAAACACAGTCACAGAAGCAGGTCAGTGCTGGTGAGGGTCTAGCTGCAAATGAACACAGAAGCCTTTCTGGGTGTGTTATATAGGAGCAAGATTTTAATTGCATGATTCTATGAACTTTGAAACTATTCTTAAGAACATACCAAACCGAGATTTTCATTAACTATATTAAATCACATCTCCATGGAATCGATTCAAGCAAGCAAAGGAAAAGCATTTTCAGCAAGTAAAAGATATGTTGTACTTTAAAAAGAAGAATAAAATCAAAATCAAAAGTACCTTTGCAGTTGTGACTTGATTTGATATTGATGATAGCTCATTGACTACGCAGAGCATCCCATAAGCCTAATAGGATATAGTATATGTGTTGTATGATCCAGCGCTTACCTCCATACTGGCTGTTCAGAGATATACTAATCATGTTTATTTTGTATTTCGTGTGTGTGTGATTTTAAAGACTTATGCACATGCACGCCTCCTGTGTTTAGGAAAAAATAAATCCTACCCATAGAAACATTCTTAATGTTATCATTATAAGGTACTGAACAGTAGATGTTATTTTATTTTTATAGCTATATCCATATGGCAGTTGTAACAGTATATATTTCTTCAATCTAAAAAAATCTAATAAAATTTAGAAAAGAAAAATAAGCAGTAAACTTACCTTTTTCTAAGGGTCTTCTCTTTTTAATGTTGCCATTATGGGTGGTGATTTTGTACCTACAGCTCTCTTCAGATCCATTTATACCAACTGTTGCTTCACATGGCTGGTCCTTTCTGATTATAGACCCCTAGCTATTTGCCTTTGACTCTGGGACCATTTCTTTGTCAGAACTCTATCAAGCACCAGCCTGATAGTCACTGGCCATGCTGTGCCACATTTTCTGGTTTGTTTGGCACCTCGGTGCCTCTTAATTGCTGGTTGGGTTTGGACACAGTTTTCCAGGTGGGTAGAAGAAGGGAAGCATGGAAGAGATGTGGCCTTCTTTCCGTTCTACCATGTCTTCAAAAGAACCTGCAATATATGTTCACTCATAATCTGGTTTAAAGGAGGATTGGCTCTGAAATGGAAGTGTGAAAAAAGGATTTGAGAAATGAAAAATTACACAAAATGTCCAACTTAAATTGTTTAAAAAAGAAGCCATATGTTCTATAATGTGCTCTCTACTGCTCTCCCCACCTCCCTAGGACTATAATCTGAAATGATAAGTCATAAACCAAGTAAAAATTTTGGCTGCCTGCTTTGAGTAGGGTTCATATTTGTTAAGGCTAATGTGGATGAGTCTATCGGTTCCTAGGTAGGGGAGGAGGTCTAAGCCTCAATATCTGGTGTAACTATGAAAGCTTAATCCCTGAGATAGGCCATCAGCTCACATTCCACAGGGCAAGCAACACCAAAATCCAATTCTAGTCCCAGTAAAGTCCTGAACCTCCACCTTCAGCTGCATAACTGCAGAGCAGGCTCCTGGTGAAAAGCAGCATGGAGGTTGAGGTGGTGGGCCAGTAGGTCCTTGGACATGATTGGGAGAATCTGAGTTTGTATCTCCAAAAGGGTTTCTAAAATTTGGTGTTGGTTTTTAATGTGCCTCTAATCCTAGAACTTCTACGGGGAGGTGTGAGCTTGAGACCTGAGAATTCCCAGAAGCTCACAGGATAGGTATCCCGCTATATTGTAGCTCTAAGAAGAAAACCTGTCTCAAGTGAAGTGGTGGAAGGTAAGGACAGAACCCAGGATTTCCCCTGACTTGCATTTATGCTTGTGCTTGAAAGCACACACACACACACACACACACACACACACACACACGATCACCACCACCAATAGCAACAACAAAAGCACCCCCTCTGTAAACAAAGAGTAACACATCAGTTTAATTATAGGTTGGAGAACTTTCCTAGTTTTGTAGTACAAATTCTACCACTGCTGTCTTATACATTCTCTACATTCATCTCTATGTATCTAACTTTCCATATCTGTAAATCAAAATTACCCAAAGTGTTAACATCATAGAAATCTGTAAGGGTTAGTGAACTAATACTCTCCCTGTTAGCATCAGGACTTCCAAAGTCCCGTGGAGATGCATGGGCGGGTCCACAGACCTGTTGCCAGGGTAACAGCCACCATATTCCCAGAATCCATTGGGCTCACCTCCCACCTTTACCTGTGGCCATACGTCACAACTCATATATATACGGGGAACATTCCTCCATCTTTCTCTCTCTCCCACTCCTCTTTTTCCGTGCCACTACTCCCTTTCTCCCTCTCAATTAACCTCTTACACGTGGAACTGTTTGGGCCTAGTGTGTGGTATGTTCTGACGTGACCCGCCGTTCTAACACATCACTTGCAAATTCCCTTAAAGTATTCTTGGCTCTGAGAATAGCTGATGGAGAAAAATGTACCACCTGGCTTGGCCTGGAAAGCTTGCTATTCTCCTTCACCCTCCCCCTCCCCCTCTCCGTGC
>NW_022196910.1:19363840-19366181 GCF_008632895.1 Mastomys coucha
AATGAGAACATGTTGGAAAGCCTGGCACACAGGAGGGGCTCGGAGCCAAGTGAGCTTCTGTCCTACTTCACCTCTCGGTATTTTCTCTTTCTCGCTTGTAATCAGAGGTGCCTATACCCAAAACACAGACCAGAGAAACTTCTAAATGAAAATGTTCATAAGAAAATGTAAACGTCTACCCCATGCCAGATTTCTTCATTCTAGGATTCCGGGGCTGGGACTCTCACAGATTTGAGCAATGGTGTTATAAAACAGACTGACAAGGCTGTGAATTGCAACACTACATCAAGCTGGGGTCCTAAGCTGTTAGACTTTTTTACTTCTACTTTTTTATTTTTTCTTTGGGTTTGTACCCCATATGCTTAGTATTTCTGGAGCCCTACTTACAATGAACTGGGATGTCTGTTTTCCAGGGAAACAGAGTTACCAGGGTTTAAATCAGCCAGCATGTTGCTGTGTAAGGGTAGGGAATGATGACATTTGAGAATTAGTAAGGAGACAGCCCTGAGAGGGAAATGTACATTTCTCTGTGCTCTGTTACCTTCAGAATCTGTCTGTGGTGATACCATTCATGTCTGTCCTGTCTCAGCTTTCCCATTATGTTGTGAGCATCCCTAGATAAGAACTATGCTCGTGTATTTTCCAGCAATAAATGGCAACGGCAGTAAGGACAACAGATAATCTTTACCGCATGCCAGCTGTCGAGCTGAGTCCTTTATAGGCCTTGTCTTAATACTCTCAGCGATACCAGATGTTACTTCTATGCTGAGGTTGCTTCAGAATATCACTTGCCTAAGTGATACAGTCAGGTTTGGGACGAGGAGTTGCCCAACTTCAAAATTAGTGCCTTTGCCTATGACTCTTTCAATAAGAGTTAGTGTCAGTTACCAAGTGGGCTGTAGCATCAGGAATCACCTCTCCTAGGAGCCAGGTGGTTATAGAAAAGGTGTTGAACTCATTACTTTTGCATAATAGTGACCAAAATCTAACACAGCTTAAAGAGTGGAATTCTTTATTTTGGCTCCTGGGTTCATTCATGAGCTTCAATCCACCATGGATGAGAGTACCTGGTAAAAGCGAACAGTTCACTTTATGGACAACTAGGACTGAGAATTGGGGTGTTGCCTGTACCATGGTGGGTCAGTCTTTGCCTTTTCTTCATCCTCCAGCCCAGGGCATACTGCTGTCTACATCCAGAGTGAGTCTTATTCACTCTAGTAAACCTACCTCTCTCATACCTACTGGTGTGCCTTATTAATCTCCTAGGTGGTTTTAAATGTTATTAACTAGGCAGGATTAATTTCATTTGGTATGATTGAAAGAAATTTATTCTCTATACTTTAAATAGACATGTGTTTTCATCCTCTTCAGAGGTTTGAGGATACGGCACTGCATACCATTTTAGAGGAATGTTCCTCCTCCTCGCTATTGTGGATGCCAGGTATTCTTTTCACCTTCCCCTTTTGGATTTCCAAAGACAAGAATCCACATTGTTCCCAGTGTTTTAGAACCTGGAAACAGTGTTATTGAATCATAACTTGAAATAGTGTGAAGATTTATAATATGTTGGGCAGAGCTTCAAGGTCTAATGACATTCTATGATGAATAACTATGATGTCATAAGGGCCATAAAGCAGGGCTCAAGGGCCATGGGTTGACCCGCTATCTGCTGCTTACATATTAATCCATTTTCTTCCATAGTTTCTGACTCAATGGATTTGATCTTAACTTTCTTACTGAAATGGAGGTAACACATAACAGTTGCCTCTGAAAGTGAGGCACAGGTTGGGGAGATGGGGAAAGGCTCACCACCTGATCCCCAGAACCCACATGGTGAAAGAGAGGACCGATTGCTGCAAGTTGTCTCTGACTTTTACATATGTGCTTATGACATATGCAAGCACAAACATACAACACTCTCACACAGAGAGATAGAGAGAGGGAGAGAGAGAATACATGTTTTAAAGCAGGTGACTATCACACCAGTAGATATGTAGGAAAGTACTGAAAATCATAAGGCTCTTTATTGTAGTAACCAAAATCACATCACCCCTCCCCTGATCTTCAGTTTCTAAGGCACTAAAAACAATGTGGATTCTTGGCACTGATAAGCCAGAAAGGGAAGGTGAGAGGAATCCCAGACATGTGCAGTGGTAAGGAGGAGGCACATTTCCTTGAAATGGTGCACAGTGCAGCAGCAGCACTCTTTCGAAGGCACATAATGTACATTTTCTACTGGGCAAAGTGAGAACTGGTAGTTTGAGTGTATGAGGCAGAGGAAGTGAGGTCAACATGCCTGGGAGGAGCCACAGGAGGTTCAGCTCCTCTGAGCGGGGGGGGG
>NW_022196910.1:19366191-19378041 GCF_008632895.1 Mastomys coucha
GGGGAGGGAAGTTCTAAGCTTTGCTTATGCATAGGTTTTACTGAGTATGGTTTGTTCTTTATTTAACCTGGGCTGAATGCTTTGTTCTTCAACATTCAAGCTGAAGTGCATGACTCTAATGTGATGCTACATGGAGATATAGCTTTTGGACAATCATTAGGTTTGGAGAAAATCATGAGGATAGACTTTCATATGGGGTTATGGGGTTATAGTACTTTTATAGAAATACATAAAATCTCTCTCTGTCTCTCTCTGTCTCTGTCTCTCTCTTGCTCTCTCTCTCTCTCTCTCTCTCTCTCTCTCTCTCTCTCTTTCTCATTCACCTTATCCCAAGAAGGCAAAGATTTATAAGCCAGGAAGAGAGGCATTAATAGAAACTAACTACACCAAACCCTGATTTGAATTACAGCTTCCAGAACCATGGGAAAATGAATTTCATGGCTTAATCCAAATACTGTCTGATACTTCACTGTCTAAGCCTGAGTGGATCAAGAGACTATCAAAAAGTCAGAAAATCTTGAGGAGTATTTGAACTAAACACAGTATTTATTCCCAAATATGGTAGCCATTCAGTGGAAGTTAAACTAATGAAAAAACTTGGCAAACATGGTATGATCTCCTTTGTATCTGTCTCATTGTCCAATTCCTTTTCTTGTGTCTTTTCTATTGCAGACATATTTCACTCTCTGGAGTTTCTAATATTGAATTTTCAGTAAGAAAATAAGTAAGTTGTTTTAGACACTAGCATCTGCTAAGTTTATATACCTAGTCCCTCTCAACCCTGACATGAGAAGCATTCCTGCCTACCCCCAGGGATTAGATGTTGAAAAGATGGTCCATATTTTGAATTGAAATGATGATAAAGAATAGACTTCATCTTGGGGATTAATAGTGGAAGACTCTTTTCCTACTTGGAAAACACAGTAGTTGGTAAAATCTGTATTCTGGTGACCCTCCGACTTCTTTGCTTCCAAGTAACAAAGATGTGAGGATGTGCTGTTTAGATGGGTATATGAGACATTAATAATGCTAGTTATGAAAAAAAGCATATCATTGGGTGGAGATCATAAATGTGCTTCCATTGTTTCTTTCCTTCCATGAATTAGGGGGAAAAAGTTACTGGATGTCAGAATCTCTGGAGTGAGAAAAAGAGGGCTTCAGTGGTAACATCCATAGTCTCAACTGTGATAAGTTACTTCTGGCAGGTTGACATGGCTGATTGATCATGGCTGTGAAATGACCTTCTTGTTGCCCGCAAATCTCACCTTCAGAGTTTGGTAGCAGCAAAGATTGACTTTGTGCTTCTCTTAGTATAGTCAGAGTAATTCAGAGAGGAGACTTACAGATCTCACCCTATTGTGCTGGTAAGGAAACTGATTTAGAAACCTGTTTTCAGAAAGCCATTTTAACTGCATTATGGTCCACAATTGGACACTCTTTTGGAGACAGGGGGAAATTTGATCCCTTTGTCAATGACAGGAGAGGGTTCATCACCCACATAATAGAAGCTTGTATGTGGTAGGTGATTCCTCAAAATTTCTCAGAAGTTATAAAGCAAACAAAATCAACTCTGGGGGTAATGTAATTGTGAGGAAACTCAAGACCATGTGCAATGCAGACCTGTGCCTTCAGCGAAGAGACTGACTTGACCATCATAGAAATATACCTTTCCTCAGATGGCTCTAATAAGACAGCTTCCAATATCATGTAGGTCAAGTTCATGTCCTACCAAGGGGCTATAGAAAGCCTTCAGAGGCTATCTAGTTGACCACACTAACTCTCGGTGGGGATACCCATTCATCTTCCCACAACTGAAGCCTGATTTTCTTTTCTTTTTGTGTATTCTCAGTGTGGAAAACACAAATAATCTTTTTTATATTATAAATCCCTTTGACCAGAAGGAAATTCTGAAAGAAGCTTCATTGTTTTATCTGTTTTCTTTTTATGCTGAGGACTCAAATTTTGTAGGCATTCTTCTCATGGGTCCTGCATTCTACCTCATAATTCACCATTATTAGCTGGAGCCTCCCAATATCGTTCCACAATTTTTGGTTGTGCCTAACCAGAGACAATCATGATGAATGAGTCTTCTCAATGAACATAAATATTGCTGGCCCACAAGGCTCTCTATCTAAGTAGATTGTGTAGGGCAGGAGCTCCCTAAACCATTAAACTTACTCATTATCCTTGTCTCCCAAAGCAACCCCTGTTGCCATGCATAAAGAAGCAGAATGGAAGGAAGCACATGGTTCCTGAGGATCTGTGTTGCAGATGAACTTTCTTTTAACTGGTTGAGGGTATGTGGTTAGGTGAGAAAGCATGATGCCTTTGCAAAGCTAGAATGTAATAGGGCATCACATGAATTGTGTTTGTCATAGTAAGATATATATACATTGAGGTCTATCAATGATAGGTGGTTCTGTGCTCAGGAAGGGGGGAGCAGTAGAGAAGAACTGTAGATATTAGGTTGTAGAATGAAGACCTTTAGAAGCTGAGGTATAGTAAAAAGTGGGTTCTCCTTTTCCTGGGCTTCAACCAGATTTGAGTATGATCTCTGAGCCTTCCTGTGTTTCCTTATATAAGCCCAGCTATGCTAAAACAGATCTCAATGATACTGGGGACACTCAGTGTTTACCTAATATATACCTCTGAGGACAGTGTTATTTGTCACAGGCAAAATCATCTCCTTCTTTAGAGTTGCCAAGATGATAAATTTCCTGCCTGAGAGGTTGATGATTCTTTGTCGAGTTCTACAGTAAACCCAAGAGACAGCCAGAATTTATCTTTCCTTTAATTTCCGAACATCTCACTCCAAAGGGATCTGCAACCATAGAGCTTTGACTTTGGTCTTTTAAGTCAGCAGTATGAAGAAGGGAAGGAGGAGCTGCAAATGAAATTGGCAAGCAAAGAGTGCCCTTGAGCCTTAAACCCACAGAGTTTGCATCTCTTTAAGAGTCAATACAGCATAAGGTTAGTAGTACATATTAGAGACTTTCCTGAGTTTGTATAGAGGCCAAGATTCACTCATTTAGTAGGTGCATGACCTTGAGCAGAATGACAGTGGCATTCCAGTTTCTGTTCTCCATATCTTTCAAGTGAAGGGTATAGTAAAATCTTTCTCATATGGCTTCAATAGGTTACATAATAAAAAGCTTTCTTCCAGTGCCTAATGCCATCTAAAGAAACAACTTTCACTTCGGAGGACAAGAAGACATGGTTTATTCTGAGGCCAGAATTATAAGTGACCATGGCCTGGAAACATAGTCACATCTCCCCAAATATAATGTTCTAACAAGGAAGAAGATCCATAGGATCTATACAGTAAGAACAAAACAAAGGATGTTATATAGAAAGACACTTTAAGAATACAGTATATTCTGGGTCAGAATGAATAGATAGAACTATTGTTCCTGTCAAAAAGAACTGCATGGGACAAATGGAAAAGAGACAGAGGAAAAGGAGGCCCAGTGACCAGCCTAACTTGTGATCCATCTCAAGTGGGGGTGGCTCCAAGGCCTGACACTATTGCTGATGCTATGGTGTGTTTATAGACAGGTGCCTAGTATGGCTGTCCTCTGAGAGGCCCAACAAGCAGCTGACTGAGACAGACGCAGATACTTATACCCAACCATTGGACTGAAGTTGGGGGTCCCTGTGGTTAAATTAGGGAAAGGTTAGAAGAAGCTGAGGAGGAGGGGAACCCCATAGGAAGATCAGCAGTCTCAACTAATTTGGACCCCTGAGATCTCTCAGACACTGAGCCTCCAACCAGGCAGCATACATGAGCTGGTCTGTGGCCACCAGACAAGTATATACCAGAGGACCGTAGTGTCTGGCATCAGTAGGAGAAGACATGCCTAACCTTCAAGAGACTTGAGGCCTCAGAGAACGGGGAGGCCTGGTTGGCATCCTCTTGGAGACAGGAGGAAGGAGGAATAGGATGAGGAACTTTTGGAGGGGGGACTTGAAGGGGGACAATGACTAGACTGTAAAAAAAGTAAAAATAATAAAAAAGAATACAATGTGTTTAAGAATACATCAGTGGACTATTAAAGAGAGGATAAGTTACAAGATAGGCAATTGATGATACCTTTAGCTTTTGGGGGTTGGTTGAAACTAGTGGTCTATTAAGTTAACACATCCTTAAATGTTTTTGTTTTTTTATTGTTTTGTTTTTTTTGTTTGTCTTGTTTTTGTTTGTTTGTTTGCTTTTGTAGTTTCTGTTAATCAAGGGTGTTAGGTCTGACACAGACATGTGCAAGGAAGGGTTATTTAGGGGACCAAACCTGGTCCAAGATTAAAGTAGAATTAGACCCCAGACCTGCAACATTCCAACCTTGCTAAATGACTGCCATTCTAATCAGTCAGCTGGTCTTTCTCTACAGATCTTCTTTCTGGGAATTTTCATCCATACTAGAATATGGTAAGCACCCTAGATAATGACAGCAGTGTCATTAACACACACACATACACACACACACACACACACACACACACACACACACACACACACACACAAACTGTCTCCCAGAAATAGTGCAGTTTTGCAGTAATACTTCTCATTTCCAACCGTTGGACATGGCTCTTAAAAATAACCTAGGATGTGGCAATGTAATTCTCATAGAAACAGGGAGAAAATGGCTTGGAGCTGGATTGCTAAGCCAGGCCAGTGTCTGATATTAAACTTTCCCTGCAGTCATATTGAAGTCCTATTACTGTATATTGCTTCAAAAGCAGAAGCTGAGATCACTGTTCTCAAAGTACCACAGGCATAGATGATTGGTCCAAACAGCCTTCTGATTTTCTGATGGAATCATTCATCGAGTGACTTGAGGCAAGGGGTTGATTCTTCTGTTAAACAACACTGTTTTTCTTCATTTTTTTCATAGATACCAGTGAGAGAGGGACAAATTATAATTTCACCATGTTTATGAATCTAATTCACTGTAGATGAACTCCTTATAATTACAAGTGGTGGCAGAAAGAATAAGTAATATTCCATTTAATATCTACACATCAAAAGTGTTTCCTGTAATGAAAGAGATGAGTAAGGGTGTTGTTGAGTTGAAGATGAATATGTAAAAATTAAACACGACTTTACATGCTTACTATAAATTTTCTGTTAACTCAAAATTTATATTCATATTTTTATTTTTTAAAATTTGTGTACTTAAACAAGTCCAAGCTGCAAAAATGACATCTGTGTTTGTATAAGACAACAGACATCATTTGAATTTATTAATATAAAGCATTTTGCACCTACCAGAGATTCAAATACCCATTGCAGTAAGCAGATGGGAAATATAATAAATAATCTGTCTTTCAATGACATTTATATCTTTTTCTCACTCAGCAATGGGAACCTAAATAGGCAAATGGACTTTTTTATAGTTGTATTCCCAAGAAACCTTCTCAGAAATGGCTCTTATCAGAAACTTGTTTTAAATGTGGTGGATTGGATATCATCTAACCAAGTGATCTACATTTTATGATGCAAAAGTTTTAAGCTATTTGAGAAAAACTACTTAATTTACAAGGGTGTTCAAATGTAAATAAAAACCTGAAGTGTTTTCTGAAATGGAAAACATTTTAGAAAGACTGCTTCAACTTAAAGGCATTTAAATGGGAAGTTTTGCTTCCAAACACTTATTCTAATATACAAAGAAAATATCTAAGAAGAGAAAAATAAAGACATTTAACATCTTCAGCCTGAGGGAGAGAAAGATCTTTGGTTTTTTCAGGTCTGTGACAAGGGATATTTTGAGGCCCTGTCCTGAGCTGATGCTCTATTGCTGGAAGGAGGACTTGAGAGTCTCTCTGAAGATCTGGGTCACTATGGTGAGACAGCATCCAACATTAGCCAGTTAACTCCACCACTCCCTCTGTAGGTCCTGCTGACTTCTAAATTTAACTCCATTAAAATTGAACCTATCTCCAGAACAAAAGCACAATCATTCTGCCATCTCTGGAACATAGGCTTTGTTCTTGTCGCTTTTGGACCGTTTCATCCCGATAGCTATAGTTCCAGCCATGGCTCCTTCCTCTTCCCTGGACAGAGTTTCAGAGAAGTATAGGACAAGAGAGGAAGTGCCCTTTCCTTCCTATCTGGGTACTCAGCTGTAAAAGTGTGGGGCTACAAGGATCAAGGGGCCCCTCCTGAAGCCATCTACAACTTGCTGTGTCTTTGAGAATGAGAACTTCCAGAAGCTGCTGGGGCCACCTGGTAGTCATTTGTGCTGTCGTTGATCTGGTGGTATGTGTTCTGATGTAATCGGTTAGCTACTTGAGTCTTGAAACTTAGAACCATGCCACACAGAACTGACACTCTCCTAGCCCTAAGGTTTTACTGCTGTGAACAGACACCATGACCTTATAAGGTCAATGTTTAATTGGGGTTGCCTTGCAGGTTCTGAGGTTTGGTCCATTATCATCATGGCAGCATCCAGGCAGGCATGGCACTGATGGAACTGAGAGTTCTTCATCTTATTCTGAAGGCAGCTAGGAGAAGACTCTCTAAGCCCATCCCCACAGTGACACATTTCCTCCAACAAGGCCACACCTCCAACTAGTGCCACTCACGGGGCCAAGCATATTTAAACTGCCACAGTCACTATTTTTTGGGAATAGAAAATGAACTAGAAGCATTTTTCTTTGAACTTCTTGCCTTGTATATCATTATACAGTATAGACAACTGTATATGTTTAACTTTTCAAATAATTGTTGGTCCTCAACCACTTAAGTCATTACTTTATTGCCTTTTTAAAAATATCTAAATCTATTTTTAAAATATCTAAATCTACAGAAGTGGGGTAGGATACATGCTCAAGTGAGTCACACTTTTGCTGGGTTGACAAATGCCACAGGCTAAGAACTTACAGAACCTTTTTTGCTATGCCATAGAAGCAAGAGAGTAAATTGCTTTATAACTAAAATAAGATTGGTTTGAAGAGGTGGCTCAGCAGTTAAGAACACTTGCTTTTCTTGCAGAGGACCTGACTTCAAATCCCAGCATCTAAGGCTTGTAACCATCTGTGACTCGAGATCTTGGGGAATCTTATAATCTTTTCTGGTCTCTACAGGTATCAGGCATCAGGTAAGAAAGTGGCTCACAAACACACAGGTGGGCCAAACACCTATACACGAAAATAAATTTTGAAAAAAAAGGAGAAAGAAATAATTGTAGAATTCTGCACCAAAAGATAGACTTTTTGTGTCTTTGTTAAAAAAACACACATTAAAATTTAAGAATATAAAGAATTCATGAAGCTAAGGAAGGTGGCCCACATTGGAAACTTCGCACTTGAGACACAGGAATGAGAATCAGGAATTCAAAGTCATCCTGTCTAATCTATCAAATTTGAAGACAGCCTGGGCTACATGAACCTTCCTTTCTCTCTTAAAGAAACAACGAAAAGAAAAGTTTCTCAAGTTATATGTAGCTTTCATTATAGATAAGTCACCATTTAATACTGGTGAGATTTCTAGCATGGGTTAGAGAATCTGTAAGAATTTGAAATCTTTCTATGAGATCTCTCAAAATGTGACAAAAAAAATTTCCCATGTGGGTGTGAGCTGCTCAAAGCTATTCCCACTCTCTTCTGATTCCTCTAGTTCAGTCTGCTGTTTGACAAAGTATGTGAGTTTCTCCAAAAGTGGTTTTAACTCTGTGCTTGGCGACAATTACTAAAAATGCAAGTGGTCCTAATTCTTATGTGTACATTGCCCTAAGCAGAAGTTTGCTACCCTGACTAGACCTTTAGAATCCTACCGAAGATCGCCCCAATAAAAAGACATACTGGCAAAGGGTTACCAGATAATTGGCATTGTTCAGATTTGGGGGGTAGGGCAATTCCATGCAAACAGTTCTTTTAGTGCTTATAATGTCCTCCCACCCCCAAGTCAATAGACAAACAGAGGTGAAAACTTCTTACCAAGAGCTCGAGGATAACATGTAGCCTGGAACCTTGTGTAGCAGATCCAGCGACTGAGCCAGAATATTTGGACAGTCAGGATCCACACAGTAGGTCTTTTACTCATCTATCGGTGTTGTCAGCTGTATATGATTTTTCACGATATTGCTTACATAAGGTAGTACGCTACATAGATTGGAGTGGACTTAATTTTGTGAAGAGCAATGAAGTTATCAATTTTCAAGCTCAAACACGTGGCTTTTGTCTTTCCAGGACCTTTTAAGCTAACCCCACATACTTTGCAGAAATGCCCTTGGGTTACAGGAATTATGAGTCTTTCTTTTGGTAACTTTTTGTTTTCAAATGGGGATGAAAATTAAAAAAGCAAAGTGTTGTTTCTGTGTACATGCAAGGATTAGGAGGCATCTTGTTTTCATTTCCTGTAGCTGTGATAAAATACTCTGACCAAGGCAACTTAAAGAAGAAAGACTTTATTTGGCTTGCAATTCCCATTACAGTCTATCATTGCAGAGAAGTCAAGGCATTGTGGAGAAGCAAGAAGTCACATTACATAAATAGTCAAGAGCAGAGACCTTGACCTGATGCGTGCATGCTAATATTCTGCCTGCTCTCTCTTATTCATAACATCCTTCTTAAAGATCTGAACTGTTTTTGCCAGAGAGTGATGAATCAAGAGAATTGCCCAGGACTCTGTTGGAGAAGGGATTGGAGCTGAACTTGAGTCTAGGGAAATCTACTCTAAGCTTCATAAAGTCACAAATTAAGTGGTCATGAAAAAGAGGGGAAAAAGGAAAAGACTTCCACACCATAACTTCATAAGGGCTTTGGGTTTTGAAATAAGACTTTACTATTTACTTATCAAATTATTTAACTTCTGTATGCTTCAGTGGTTTACAGGCAAAATGAAGAGCATGCTGGCATTTACTCATTGGTTTAGAGGAAGGATTGAAAGCCATAATGTGCATAGACATTTCATATAACATAACAGAGTAAAGTGATTATACCAAAGAGCTTTTGATGAAGAGGGGATTGCAGATAGAAACCAAAAGCAGAGTGTTTGTGAAAGCCCATAGAACATGGACAAAACACCCAGATAATCTCATCAAGGTGGCTTGCTCTATTATTTTATTTTACTGAAGGTAATACAGTCCATTAGAGTATCTGTGACCTGCCCTATGAGTTCACAGAGGTTCATTCTTGGTGTTTACCCATCAGTACTATGCTGGATATCATATGGACTATATATCATAATCTGCAAAGGTTTAGAAGTATAAATACTTATTCAGATATCTGGGCTTATCACCTAGAATTTGGAGATTCTAAACTTAATACTTTGGGCAAGCACTCACACTTTTTGGAGGACTTAACTGCACTCTATTTCAAATTCTTCCTTCAAGTCTGAAGATGGAGTTCAGTGATCTGGCATTAGCATGCGTTAGGTCCTAGCTTCAGCCCTCAGAGCTTAAAACAATGAAAGAACACGGTAGTGAAACTCTACCTTCTGCAAAGGTCCTCTAGGACCCTTAGAAGTAAAATAAATAGCTGATTTTCAGTCATCTATTATGTGTGTATTGTGTATGTGCATGGATTTAGGAGGTGACTTAGTTTCACTTCCTGTGATAAAATACCAAGACCAAGACAACTTAAAGAAGAAAGGTTCTATTTGGCTTACAATTCCAATTACCACCCGTCTTTGTGGGGAAGTCACAGCAGATAAAATTTGAAGCAAGAAGTCATTACAAACATAGTCAAGATCAGAGACCTTTGGCCTGATTCGCACATGCTAATCTTCTGCCTGCTCTCTCTTATTCATAATCTCCTTCTTAAAGAGTGGTACCACCCATCATACAGAAAGTATTCTCATCCCAATTAATGTAGTCAAGATAATTTCCCAAACATGTCTGTAACGCTAACCTGACCAAGACAATCCCTTGACTAATTCCCTTCCCAGGTGACTCTAGTTGTATCAAATTGATGTTTAAAACTAACCAGCAAAAGAATTTATACAGATGCAGAATATAATTGATATATTGGGGTCAAACTTAGAACAGATGTGCTAACTATGACAACAGTTATTTCATTATAACATATTCTCAATGAAATACAGTTAAAAGCTCCTCCACACACTTAATTACCTAATGGGAAATTTAATTTTGAATTTTTCTTCAGCATCAACTAAAAATATATTGAATTTCAAGTGAAGTCCAGCTCTCAAGCACACTTCTTTAAAAATGTAGATCATTGCCTAACTTTATGACAACCAACTTATGTTTTTTTCTATTTCCTGTAAAGCTTGAAATGACTCTGACCCAAATCATTGCCAACTTTAACACTAAATTAAGCTGTTCTAACTCTCCTATGTAGTTTTAGTCTTAATCTATCATTAAAAACCAGAAACTTCATAAACTGATAGCACTAAGTTGTACAGACTAAAAGATTGGCAGGCAGACATTCGAACATTATTCAGGCACATATTCAAACATTATTGGACTGCCTTCAAGGCTTTTTCTCCATGGTAATCTATGCCTCTGCTCCTCTGGACCACTCCTTGGTTACAGTCACTCAAATTGTCACAGCGCCTCTTTAAGTTGTGCCATTAGAATTAATTTAAGTCAACATTATTTACTGATTATTTAGTATTGGTTCCTGCCATCAAAAACTTCTGTGAAGAATACTGATGGAGGGGTTGTGTTATCATGAGAAATTGTCCTGAGAGATACATTATAGTTTCATCACAGAGTCACTGATGAAGTGGCATCAGATGTCTGGGTATGGAAGCCTCTTCTCTTAAAACAAAAGCCAGCATGAAGACACAAAACACACTCAATCAAACATTTTGCCCTCTCTTACTATGATCTCAGGAGCAGCATGATGATATCAGGTGTGGAGAGAGTGAGTGACTCACAGAGAACTAGACTGTTTCAGGTAGCCATCTTGCTCTCTACAATAATGACTGTACCACATATCAAAGAATATGGCACCTGCTTTCATAAAGGAAGGTTCCATTTTAAATAGTCCTGCTTATAGGCACCTGTTTGGATGACACATCTGGAGAAGAAAAAAATGAGTTTGGCTCAACCTCATATACCAATAATAAAGTTATCCAAATCCAATATATGACACTTAGATACTGAAGTGAATCAGAAAAAAAATGAATCTCTCTGTCTCTGTCTCTCTGTGTCTCTGTCTCTGTCTCTCTCCCTCTCCTTTAATCTGATTCTACTCAGGAGTAAATCAATCAGATAACACAAATAAAACTGGAAATTTACTGATGGTTCCACTTTTAAAAAGTTCCACATGGCTGGGGACACAGCTCAACAGAGCATTTGCTTAACATGAACAAGGCCTTTTGCTTGGTCCTAGCACTGAAATAAAACACTGTGTAAACACACCTATGTCGTAGTCAGTAAATAAACAACACATCTAGTAAGCTGTGGGATCTGAAGAAAGATACCTTGAATAAGCTAGACTCAAGAGGGAATAGGGACTAACTGGTTGACTTTGGGGCCAAAGTACATCAATTCAAAAACTCAGGATTTCTTGGCCTTGCATCTCTCCTGAGCTGTCTTCACTTCTTCTTTATCTCTGCTCAGATTACACAGAAGTTTGTGACCATATACATACCCACAACTCACTCATTTGCATCTCTGTCTGTGGAAAACCAATAAGAAGAACCACGAAGCCTAAGACAGTACTTCTGATACATCCGGTAGAGTGCAATTCCTAAAGGCTTTGTCTTCAGGTGACAGTTAATGACTTTGTGTCCTAGTGTAAGTATCAATGTTTCTGCTCATGAGTGGAGGAAAATCTGAGATAACTATTCTTTGTTTTCCTTACAGGGCTTTTGTCATTCAAATCCCCAAGTTCCATGTTTTCCATCCCATCTTCTACAGTTTTCATGTGGTCTTTCTGCTTTTT
>NW_022196910.1:19378051-19392593 GCF_008632895.1 Mastomys coucha
TATGGCCACGTGGAAAGAAGAGGGAACAGGGGGGCGAGTGAGGGGAAAAAAAGTAAGAGAAGAGAGTAAGAGCAAGAGCAGTCTCTTTGCTTTTATCTTATATGGTAAGCAGTATGGAAGGTTGGCATGGTGTTATTTAACAAGGACCCTAAAAGCAGATGCTTCCAGCTAAATATAACTTTATATTCTTCTCCCATGTTTCAGCCAGACATATGATCTTTGGATATCAAGACAGCATCCCTGTATTCCTTTTAGATTTTTCTACACCTATTAGATTTAGTTATGGTATTTAAAACCCCAGAACACTTTCTGAACACCCAAAGCAATGATTAAAAGTCTTTTTTTTTAAAAGATAGTCTTGAGTATTAAAAGTTGGGTGGCCTGACAGGATCAAATAACTCTTGAGTGTAATTAAGCAGATGACAAAAGAGTGGCTATCCAATCTGACACTATCTCACAGTGGATTACAAACTGGACTTATTTCTTCTTCAGGTTTTTCCTAATGCTCTCAAAACAGAATTGTTCACTCTTCCCACTGTATACTGCCACATGCTTATAAGTCTCAGTAAACATACAATCATTCTTTGTGACTAGCATTGTGTCACCAAATTACATTACCCTTGGAACATCATCAGAGAGAAAGTTTTACTCTCTATATATCATGCCACAGATTCCTTCCAATTCAACTTGTTAGGAAATACATGACCCAAATACCTCTAGTGTTGACAAATATGAGCATTATGCTAGTACTTCAAATTTGATAATTTTGATTTACTATATTGGTGACCCAACATTCACATTGTCTATGGCATACTAGCCAAGATTCATTTACAAATCAGAACCTAGGGGCAAGGAGTATATATCCTTGATTTTGCCTCCTTTTCCTTACCTAATTTATTAACATTACTATCCAGAAACAGGGACATGCATGCTGTTCTTTTATACTTAGCCATCATCTTTCTAAGTTAGCTCCTGCTGCCTTATATAATGACAAACTCTTTGCCCATACATTTTCTGCCTAATTCCTGAATTTTTATATATTATTTCAAATAGAGCCCACATGTGGCCTCGACCAAGCCCTTCTTTTGTTCCCTTTATTACCTACAGTGAATTAAATGTTGAACCCCTCATATGTGTGGCCACACCCTAGAACCAGTGAGTTTGACCTCACTTGGAAAGAGTACTTGCAGAAGCAATCAATTCGTGGATCTTGATATGCAAGCATCCTGGTAGGTACCCAAGACAAGATACTAGACACACTGGAGTGAGGCAGATGGAGATAAGGGAAAGGCCATATGTAGGGGAAGTCAGACATTGGACATAGGCCACCAGAAGCCAGGAAATGGTAGAGTCACCAGAACCTGGAAAGGAATGTCTCCTCTAGACCTAAGGGAAAATAAATTTATGTTGCTTCAAGACAGCAAAGATGTGGTTCGTTATTTGTTATAGAATCTCAGGAGACTTTTAAGAATTACCTAAGAAACACCATCTTCCAATCCAATCATTTGTTTATAGCTGTTTGGATCTATCCATGCTACTGATCTATGACCTAGGTGGATTATAATAACAAATTCCTCAGAGTTACAGAGGCTGGGAAGTCCAAAGTGAAGATGCTGGTGGATTCAGTATCTAGTAATGGCTTTCTGGAGTGTAGGTGGTATTTTACAGGGAGTCTTCACATGGCAAGAGGGAAAGAGCATCTCTCTGCAGCCTCTTTGATGGAGAAATGGCCATGTACAAAGGCTTCACCGTCATGGTCCAATTACCACCAAGGGTACATCTTCTAAAACTATCACTTTGCAAGACAGGATTTTGACACAGGGATGCAGGGAATCAGACACCCCAAGGCTGCTGTTTTGCTGGCTTTACATTAGACACTAGCTTCCCTGCAAGTTACATTTTGGTTTTCTTTTACATCTATCCAGTACCTAGTCCGGCACATAGGATGCAGTGCTCATTGTGAAGTCAATAAAAGAATGGGTAAGTAAAAATGAAATATTTCAAAATCTTGACTACAAAGTGTTAAAGGGAAAAGATTTACCAATGTTGGCTTTGTATACCCCTCACAGACACATCCTGCTCCCACGCTGTCACTAGAGTCTTGAGTTCTCAGGGCTCTTGCTGAGTTTTATTTAGCATCATATCAAATCAAAGGAAATTAGATGTTCATGACTTTCCTTGCTTCCTGGGGTTCAACCTTCCTTTTGCCTGAGTCCTTCCTGGCTCTCACAGCAAGGTAGTCCCTGCATGTACACTAAGAGTGCTGTATTCTCACTGTGGGAGACCAACATTCACACAGCTATTCTGGACCCCTCTTTTCCTCCTCAGCTTCCTTTACGTTTTTATTTTATTATTTTTTTAAAGCTGAATGTAAATGTTCAGCTCTGCTCAAACTCAGCATGGAGATGAGTGTGTGCTCATTCTACTGTGATTTTTCTGGTAGGGTGACATTTGCAGTGGATGAGGAAAGGGACCATGCATCCATTCCTCAAACTCTCTGCCACTCAGGCTTGGAAATTAGACCTGTCACCTGTCTATTCGTATTGGCTCAGACTGACTATGTGACCAAAACATTGGCTTAGGGCTAATGTTCTCTGAAACTTCATTTTCACTGATTCAAAAGGCCAGGCACAAATATGTGGGGTCAAAAGAGCAATGTGAAAGAAGGGGTACATTGATCATCTGAAGAACTCATAGGAACCAGGAGTCGGGGTGGCTATGGTGTATGCCAGCTCCAACCTGGGCTGCCTGTGGCTGAGCATGTGGCTGTGGGCTTTGATCTGACTTCCTCTCAGCTTTGTCACAATCTGAGGAGGCTGGGATATCTTTGAGAGCAATGGAAACTTCCTTACCTCAGGTGTGTATATCTTGGAAAGCTAAAGTGCTGTACAAGGCAAAGACCACCAGAGCTGCCCCAAGTCAGTGGCTTCTGGGTTGTTTGCTCCTTGAACCTGAAGAGTGAATTTTGCAGACAATGGGGAGGGTGAGTTTTAGAAAGTGATTCACTGAGTTCAGAGGTTAGTGCTTTAAGAGTTAGAAGGCAGAGGTTTGTGGATCAGTAATGGTCCCAGAAAATGGGGTATCATCAAACCGTTAGGCTAGGGCTAGGGTCTTTTGACAAGATTCAAAGCAGAAGTTGGGGTGAGATGCCACCTCTTAAGAGGATGTATGTGTGTTCATTTAGAGTGGAGAGAGACAACAAAAAGACAACCCTTCCTCCTGGTATCTCTGGCCTCTGGCCAGGTCAGAATCAAAGAACCTAAACACCCTTGACATCTCTGGCCATTTGGAAGGGCAAAGCTCAAACAGGGCCAAAAGCATTTCTGGGTTTTAGCTAAGGCAAAATTGTTCACTTTGTGTGTTTCCTACCTTAAAACTGCTTGGCCAATTTCAGTCTCCTGTCTTCATCAGTAGGTCAACTGGGAAGAGCATCTGTGGTGGCCATCATTTGGTCAAGTATTGATTGACATCTGCCAGATGACTGGGCTGTATGTAGACTAAGCACAGTTGCTATGGGAGCAAGCAAACCAAGCAGTTTCTCTTTTTATAGTGTTTGCTCCTAGTTGGAGGGTGTGGAAAGCCCAATGTGTGCTTGGAGTGGACACATAATCATGCACCCACCCTTTCAATTGCAGCTTTGCTGTCAGGAGATGTGTGTGGAGTTACTTTGTGAAGTGTGGTAATATTCTGACAAATAGCGACTATTTCTCACCCTGTGTTTGGTACTGGAAGTCTACTGAGGTGTCTTTGTTGCTGTTGGTGAAACAGATTGTCCAGGGGTTTCTGCTGTGCCACAAAGGGCAGAGGAGAGAAGCCTAATGCAACACCTGTTTTTCCTCCCAGGCGATTTGACTTGGGCTTTCTGGCCCTGCTGCTTCTAATAGCAGGGTGTATTTGGCATCCAAGGGTTTGATTGCTGAGAGTCTGTAATAACGACCTGTACTCTTGGCTCGCTTTCTATCTGCTTGCCTTAGTCACAGCAGGACACAGTGCAAGACACAGGATTACTAGTGTCAGTGGGAGCATTTCTGTTTGCTTTTGGTATTGTGCATTTGCGCTAAACTTAGTAAAAAAAAACTTAGTAGGTAAACTCTGGCAACTTCTTCTTAATGATAGGAAAATGGAGAGAGACAGCACAGGTTAAATTCTTCCATTTGTAACAGTGGTGGCAAAGGTTTTGACTGGTGGTTATTTTGAGGATATGTGTTTGAGGGATAACTGACCACCTATGAAATAAGCAGAAAGCCCAAAAACCCCCCAGAACAATAGTCAGGAGCTAGTTAGGGATTTTAGCAGGATTGAGGCAGTTGAGGATGGATCTCTCCCTTGAAATCAGCTTCCAGCACCACCTTCTTTGTTCTACAACATCCATGTATATGTGTGTTTTATGTATGCATGTGTATATATGTAGACATGGGTGCTGGTACATGGGTATGGAAAGAGCAGAGGTCAATTTCAGATATCTTACCCTGTTGTTTTCTACCTTCCTTATCATGACAGGGTCTTACTCACTGAACCTAGAGCTCAGAGACTCTACAAGTCTACCTGGCCCAAGGGTCAGGGATACCCATGTCTCTGCCAGGTTTACAAGGCCTACTGCCACCATGTTGGATTTTCCATACAGATGCTGAGGATCCCAAATCAGGTTAAGTAAGCCATCCTCTGAGCTCCAAACACACAGTTTTTAAAGAAAGGTAGGGCATTGCCAGCACTCTTACCTGGAATTAGAAAAATCTCAGGAACAAAGAAGGAAGAAAAGACCATGGCTTTGCCTTCTTAAAATGCTAAAATATATTTGAAAGAACAGTTACAGGACACATGGAAGGGAAGAGGGCAGAGACTTGAGAGGTTTGTCGAGATCTTTTAAGCGGAAGCTGTTTCTTCTTGAGAAAGCATGACTATTTTTAGACTTATATTTATTTTTGTTTTGCTCTGTAACTTGTTTTGTTAATTTTTTTAAAAGCATGGTGTGGAATTCTGAATTGTCTGGTCTGAGATAGAGGCTTGGACTTCTGAACTAAAAGGAAGATTCTAAATTGAGGTGTTCAATCTGCAGCACATAGGCTATCTAAGTGTGGCACAAGAGAACTTGTTGTGACATCACTCAAAATAAGCATTTGCATGTCTCACAGTCAGCAGGCTGAGGTCAGGGCATCTCTGATTCGATGGGTAGTCCAAGGCAAATCTTTCATTGAGGCTCACAGAAGCTAAAAGACTGGACACTGCAGTGAAAGAAGCTTTCTGGTAAAGAGCAGAGACACATGGTTGTCCTTTCCCTTAAGATCCAAATGGATCTGTCAATCACTTAGAAGGGAATGCCCCTTGGGAGAGCAGTCTGTTCTAGCAGTTTAACATATGGCAAACAGTTGCAAAGCATCCTATGACTGAGAAAAGATACAGAGAGCTTCAGTGGAAGCACAATCCTGGCTTTGTGGGAATAGTACTATCACTCTAAAACACAGAGCTCTTCCTCCCTCCCTCCTGCTGCTTCCAGCACACAAGATGCTTGGCTTGGGGACCTGATGCACTGGATACTAAATCCACCACACAGCAGCCATGCCTATTAGACAAAACAAAAGGAGTAAAGAACTAGAATATAGTGGTACTCTCTGGGACACACCCTACTAACCATGCAGAAGCTCTGTCTCTCTCTGTCTCTCTGTCTCTCTGTCTCTCTGTCTCTGTTTCTGTCTCTGTCTCTCTGTCTCTCTCTCTGTCTCTGTCTCTCTCTCTCTGTCTCTCTCTCTCTCTCTCTCTCTGTCCCTCCCTGCCTCCCTCCCTCCCTCCCTCCTTTCCTTATGCTGTAATAAGATTCTTTTCAAAACTCACCTTCTGTTGTCTGTGAATTTGTGAATTTCATTCTTCTAATTTATTAGACAAGAACCTGAAAGCTCCATGCTCAGGGCCATAGATTTCCTAGACCCCAGTTGCCTAAGAAAGACTCCATCCTTTTCAAAGACACAGCTATATTCCCATATAGGCTACAGTCTTGGCAAGACCCAACAAAATTCCAATAGAGTAGAGGACAGGCAGAGACTCAGTTATTCAGCCAGTGAAACTACTGCTCAGAAGAAAGTGCGTTGGCTGTTGGTGCAAATATTTGGCTGGAAAGAAATAAAGGTATATAGCTGGAGTCCTGATACAGACAATTAAAAGGGCAAAGCTGTGAAGGGCTACTTTTTCTTAAGTCTTGGTCTCAGAAAAACAAATCGCGGTGAGTTTTGGAGACACTGGGGAAGCCAAAACTCAGGGAGGGCAGGAAGAGTTGCTCCCTGGGATATCAGTGAGATGCCACTCAAAAGGCTAATAATCTGCTTTATCCCTTCTTACAGGACTGGTGGGCACCATTTCAAAGAGAGAGTTCTAAGGAAGAGGTTCTAGCTGGGATAAATGGGAAAAAAAACCTTGTAAGTTGGAAGAGGTTTAAAGAAGCCCTATTAATCATAGACAGGGTGTAATCATAGGTCAGCAATGTAAATACTTGATGTGGGAACACTGTGATTTGGAGGGCAGTGTTTAGTGCTTCAGGTTGGCTGGGGAACAGGCATAATAAATCCTTGACAGTTAGTAATGAAGCTTGATGTATCAAAGGAAATAATGCTTATTCCACCTTCGAATCTGTAAAAATTAAAACAAAATGGCAGATGCTACCCATACATGTAGCAGTCTACCACATATAAGCACCACATTATGAGATCAAGGGTTCTTCTCTTAGACATGTTTTGGTCAGCGATTGTCCTGGAAAGAAGAGAGAGGCCTGCAAGACTCATGGAGCTCATGAAACCTTGAAGAGTCTCCTTCCCAAAGTTATACAAACAGTAAACAGTACCAGCAGTGGGGGACTCTCTGGTGGAGTTGCCTACAGGTTCTGACAGGGAGCTCTAGGGAGGGATTCACTTTTGGTGAGTCCGTACCCATGTAGGAGTAGACTTTCCTGTAATGCTGCTGACAGAGTCCCTCATGTAAGCAATCCACACTTGTGCTCTGGGATCAGCCTGAAACTCATCGTTCACTCATGAGTTACTTAGAAAGACTTGGTTTGCTTTGTCACCGGGGCTCTCTGAGGGGTAAACCTTGGTGTTCTCAGGAAACATTGTAACATAACCACTTCAGAAAACAGCTCCCCGGTGCCCGTGTGATGGCTCAGTGCCACATGTGGCTACCCTTTCTGCCACCTCTGATGACTTGAGTTTTATTCCTTACTTTCACTGGTAAAACAAAAATTGACTCTGCAAATTGTTCCCTGACCTCCAATATGCACCTTGGCATGTGTGTAAGACATGCCCTCCCCCAAAGAAATGCAATTAAAACTTTAATTTAAAATTTTTGGTAAGACAGATAGTGTGTATACATTGGTTCTGAGTTAAATACTTAAGATTACTGGCCTTTTATTTATTTAATTTATTTTTATTTGATATTTTATTTGTTTACATTTCAAATGTTATCTTCTTTCCCAGTCCCTCTTTCCCCCAAAAAACCCTCTATCCCTAGATGGGAAATCACCCATAGGTCAATCCCTGGTAGAAGTGCAGACCAGGTTCAATGATTTATTCCACACATATCTCCATAAATAACACTTAAGATTTCCACACTAGATATAGAGCTATTTGAAGGCAGGCCAAAATCCAAAATTAAAAACAAATTTGTTGAGTCTTTATAGAAAATTACCTATGAATGTAAACTCTCAAGTAATTCTGAATATGCATGCTGGAAACACGATTGTAATTTAAAAGCCATCATACATTCCCATTAATATCTAATGGCTTTATAATCTGTATTAATTGCAGCATCATGGTGTAATGAAATGAGATTGTTCTCTACCGGTTACTAATTGGGCCATCGCTCTCTGAAAGCTTTTGTTTCATGTTTCATATTTATTCTTCCAAAATATTCCTTTTAGATTTTTTTCTGTACCACTTAATACTTTCTAGAGTAGCATATAATTTCCTTATTTATTATGTTTATTGTTTGTTATCTGTCTCTGACTAAAATTTAAACTTCGAGAACTGCTGCTTTCTGAATATTTGTGTTAAGCAGTATTCATTTGACATACCTGATCTGTATTCATAGTTCATAAAATTAACACTGAAAGTTGATTCATATGCACAAGTTGTCAGATACATACTCTGAAAATATTTGTCCAATTTAATAAGCAAAGGAGACTTCTTCCTAGGTAAGTACTTTAAGTGGGAGATAATGCCAGCCTTTTGGAGGAGTTCTTGGCACTGAGCGTCTGTATTGGGGTTAGTGTGAACAGTGAGTGTAGACACGGCCCTCCTAACCTAGCCCTTGGAGGAAATCCCTGGCTCCATTACAGACAGCAAGGGCCAATTATCATCTTTGGTCTGGGAGAGCACAAGGCTGAGGAAGGGAGACATGAGGAAGAAAATAGCTCAAAAAATTACAGGCAGGAACACGCTGCAGCCAGAGAAAAGTTGGGAACAGTGATTCTCCATTGAAATGGTGAGATATTACTTGAAACATTAATCTGCCTTTATGCTTTCTTATATGAACTGGTGGGTAAATCATGAAAGAGATGAAGTATGTGTTCAGTTGCTGCAAAGCATGTTAAAGGCTTGGTTCCTAGCCTGTGACGCTGTTGAGAGATGATAGAACATTTAGCACAGTGGGGCCCAGGGACATGTCCTTAAAGAGGTTATGGATTACTGATCTCCTCCTGTCTCTGTGGACTTCCCAGCTGCCATGAGGACAGTCGCTCTCCCCTGCCATGTACCAGCATGGTGAACTCTGCTGGCAGTGCATGGCAGCAGAGCCATATGACCATAGGCCACTGGACCCTAGAGCTGAACAACCTCCATTTCAGCTTCAGCTGAAAATATTATTGTATTTGGTCAAACCTAGAGCAGGCTGCCTACTACCCAGAATTCAAGCAGCTGTAGTGTATGAGAGATGTAAGGTAGGAAGGAAAACCAAGTAGAAGGCTTTTTAAGATCTGTGCCTTTTAGTTTCAAAGTACAGACTCTAATTTTCTCTTATAGAATTCCTACTTGGGGAAATTTCCCCCCTCCATTTGCAGACTGGCTGTAGTAACAGGAAGATAGCTATGAGAGCTAAAATCTTCTTCCCCACCCTTTCCAATCACTTCACTTCACTCAGACTAGTAACTTTTGCTGGTATATGAACTGGGTCCTACACTGACTGTTGGTCATGTACAAATGATGATAATGACAATTAGTGCTTATGAGTGTGACTGTGAGCTCTTTGCAGGCAGTGCTATCTCTTCTATGGTTTCATGACTTCAGTGTCAAGCACAGGGTCTGATACATCCCATGTACATAGTACATGTTTGGTAAATGAGTAAATGAATGCAATGATGGGCACTAATACCCTTAATCCCATTAAAGCCGAATCCTACCGTATTGTTTTCCCAACACTTCTTTAGCATCCCACTTCACTTAATTTAATTGAAAAAAAATACTATTACCAGATATTTACTGAGGTCCACTCTGGTTATCTTTATGATAAATGTCAAAGGTACAATGTTAAAAACAAGGCTTGCTCCCTTCAGGAGCCTCATGTTTCCAGACTGACAATTATCATCTCTTGGTGCAGTGAATCAGGGAAGACAGGGAAGATGTCTCCAAGGAGACAGTCTTGGAGAGGGTTGAAGATGAAGTCAGGGTTCTACATTTGTTCAGGAGAGGCATTCCTATGGTGAAAGCAATGAATCAAACACACAGAGGGAGAGACAAAGGGAACATTATGGAGTTGGGAAAAAATGAATGGAGCTGTGAAGCTCAAGGTCTGAAGAAAGTTGTAGAAAGTCAATGTGGATGATTGGAAGTAAGGTCATGGGAAGTCTTGTGTTAATACAAAATGTTTCCATTTTTCTCAAAGGCAACATAAGGTCCCATCAGAGAAGACCAGATTTGTGTGTTCAAACATCATCCTCACAGTGAAAAGTTGGACTGAAAAGTGTCAAATAGATCAAGGGAACTTTGAGTAAGGTTATTATCTCAATAACCTGTCTAGGCCTGAAATACATACTTTTGTGGTATTTGGGGAGCAACATTTAAAAAGACCTAGTGGAGAGTTATATTTTGGAAAAGTGCAATTCAGGACTTGATGTCATGAATTTGAAATCCAAATGTTATTTTAGTTCTTTGCTTTCTTAGTAGCCTATTGTGCTGAATGACTCAAACAGCAAAAATAATTTCCTCCCATTGTGTAGGCTAGCAGTTCAAACTCAAGGTGTTGGCTGGGAATTTTTCTGTCTTGAACTCACAGACTTGTCTCTTCTTTGTCTTATTCACTCTCATGCTAGCTTTCAATCGTTGGTATTCCTTGCCTTGCATCCAAGTCATTCTACATGCTACCTTCTTATGATGTTTGTCTCTTTACGTAGCTGGCTGTCTCTCCTCTTCTTATAAAAAACCATTCAAGTTGAATAAACCCTTCCCACTCCAACTGTGACAGAGTGTTGGAGAAGGATGTCCATAAGCAGGTTAATATGCTAATATTGGTAGAAAGAAAGATGCTTTAATGATGGTCAATACAAGTCATTTGTGTAGTCACCTGACTACACAATGGGATGAGAGATTAAAAACAAGAAATTGCAGGGATATTTGCCATGAAAAAGAGAATTATTTATGTATTAAAATCATAGAAAAGACTTGAGTTTGTGTATAGGCTGATGCATAAAGTCAACATATAAGGAAGAGAAAGATTTGTGATGGGAGTCATTATGGAGGGCTGAATAATATCTTCTAGAGATGAGCCTTTTCCAATCCATGGAACCTGGTTATATGCCATCTTCATTATAAAGAGTCTTTGTAGATGTGATTAAGCTGTGGATTGTGGTTGGGGAGGAGCTTATCTTAGACAACCTGTGAGTTACCTAAGGATATTGTCAAAGGGAGGCTGAAGAACAGAGAGGCATAAAGCTGCTGTATCTCTGGATTTAAAAATAAAGGAGCCACTAGTCAAATAATATAGGTGGCCCTGGCTCTAGATAACACAAGAGAAGGGATTCTCCACTAGTTCTCAAGAGTCTTCAAGGGAAGCCAACTTTAGTCATTGAATCTTCATAACTACAATATAACAAATAGATGTTAAATTATTAAGCTCATGACAGTTTGTTTTGGTAGTCATTAAGAATAAATTAGCTTAAGAAATTAATGAATTCTGATATTCATAGATTTTGCTTTGATACATATATTTGAAAATCAAAGGCTGGCCTGTTATCTTAGCATCCCAAGATTTTTCCAAACATTACTAGGGGAAATAAAGGCAAACAGCTAGCATACATCATATATACGTATGTTCTTTAGAGTGATGTATTCAAATATATAGTGGGCCCCGTGAGTCACTAAATAATTGACAAGTGTTGCCTTTTCCAATGTTCTAAATTTAAATGAAGTTCCAGTACACTGCTAGAATGTTATAGCACTCAGCAGATTCCTGTATTTTTTTATACATAGACAGGCTAAGAATAGTTAGATATTTCTGAAATGGAAAATAAAATCCAGGGCTGGGAGATGCAGCTCAGTGGTAGAACACTTGCCAGTATGTGTGACACCTGAATTTGGTCCCTAGCACCATAAAACAAACAGACCAAACCGGCATGGTGTTTACATTATAAATTATGTATAAAGTTTAGAAAAATCTGATTGATTTAATTTTTTAAGATTACTGGTCATTGTAGACTCATTTCTACAGCAGGAGCTTCTCTTTGTGAGGCTTGGAATGAGATTGTCTTATTGCCTATTTATTCTTAGAGCTCCGATGGTCCTGTAATATTTTCTTATTTCCAGGGTGACTTTTCAGCATGAGAGCACAGCTACATGGCAACCCTCCTTCTTTGGGAATACAAAAACTGCAGAGCTTCCTTACTATATTTCAATTTCATAATAAAAACAATTTCAAGCTGACCCAGGCTGCGTGATTCACTAATGTCCAAACCATCATCGGCAACAGAGATGTTAATATTCTGAATCAGTCTTTCTTTCAACTGGAAAATTTGCAGACAAATGTTGATTTTATGTGAATGCTTCCTCATCCCCATTGAGCTTATAGCAGGCAACTAATCCTGGCTGAATGGCAGGACTAAAGGCAATATCCAGAAACGGCTTGCATTTCCTGACCTCATGATTGTCTGTGGACACACACATCATGTTATTTATTTGCTTGTCGGTATTTCACAGATAATGGCAGCCTTGTAAATGCCTGAGCCACTGACTAGCTATACATTTAAACTATTCCAATCTTGTCTGCCACCATTGAAGAGTCTACTTGCAGGGCCAGCAGACCCAGGAACTGTCAGGAAATAAACCCAAAAATGTTTCCATTCCAGATGAAAAGCTAGGACAACAGTACCATTATTGCTCCCATAACCGGCACAAGAGACCTTCCTTGCTCCAGGGGCTCTCAGTGTTTATTATCTGATTTTGCAACATTTGTTTACAATGTATTTTTTCCCTGTTAACTACTACATTTCAAAGCTTAGTGATGATGTTGAAAAAACCTCTTGTCTCTTAGTAATAATTGACATTATTGCCAATGTCTACTAGTGAAGGGTCCATTTCTCAAATGCAATGCTGTGTTCTACTTTCTGTATACATACATGTTCATTATTTGTCACCCCCGTGCAATAATGCGAAGCAGATAGCATCAAACCCATTTTACAGATACGGAATGGAGGCTTGTGGGAAGGCAGCATTTTTCCGGTAGCTATAAAACAAACACATTTACGGAGTAGAATTAAAGCCAGAGCTTTTTCCTGTCTCTATATTGCCATCATGGCCTTAGCACAGAATAAATAATGGATGGCTAACTTAAAAAAAATTGCCTGTAGAACTTTTAAAATGGTGATAAATGTTGCATAAAAAAGTAAGAGGACTGATTCTACGTCGAAGCTCTTTCATTAATATTTCTTTAACCTGTAAAAATTGAGAGAATCCACAGCTTACAGAAGACCGATATTTCTATAATTGTCGCACAAGTCTAATGTAGTTTCTTTTTAGTAAAAATGAGCTGCGGAAAAAGAGGTCCCAGCCATAGAGAGGGTCCCAATTGTCTAGAGATAGAAAGAAAATAGAACTCAGTCATGCAGAGGGTTCAAATCTCAACTCCTATATTATCTGAACCTTCCTATGTACCCGAAAGTGGAGGTTTCTAGGCTCCTCTCAAACAGAAGGGGATCAGACTGAAAGGAAGGCAGGGTGGCTTCAAGGACAAGTCCACCCTCAAGGCACAGTTCTGGGCTCAGCTTCTAGAATATCCTAATAACTTTATTTTTGAATGTCTGTTTTACATGTGAGTTCTGAGGCCAATAGACCCTATTCTGGGAACTGTGCCTAAACTCAGACAGACTTGTCTACCTCAAAGGTGATCTTATTCCAGCCCCACTACCTGATTAGTTGGGGAAGCTCTGATACAGATGTTGGGACTGTCAAGCATAGAGATGACACTTCACATGATGGATTTCTCCAGGATATTAGTGAACCATACACATTTATTATGAGCATCCCCATAATGGGTACAATATGAAGGAAATTAGCAAAGGAAGAAGAGATCAACACAGGTTGAGAAAAGGAATCTAGGAAAAACACAAAACTTCATATGTACGTTTATGTATGCATATATATGTATATATATACATATATTTTTTTTCTTTATCAGCAGGTTGTATCAACAATGTGTTATATATAATGCAATCCAGGTTGCTTTCAGATTTTCTGTATACTAAGGATGACCTTGAGCCTCCAATTTCTTGTCTCTGCCTCTTGAATGCTAAGATGGCAGGTGTGGGCTATCAAACCCTTTCCCCCTGTACTTTTTATTACAGAATTTGCCCTTTAATTTCATATTGGCTGCAAGTAATAAAATAGATCTCCCTGAGGACAATTTAGATTTTTTTTTGAGACAGGGTTTCTCTGTATAGCCCTGGCTATCCTGGAACTCACTCTGTAAACCAGGCTGGCCTTGAACTCAGAAATCCGCCTGTCTCTGCCTCCCAAGTGCTGGGATTAAAGCCATGCACCACCAGTGCCTGGCTCAATAATTTAGATCTTTAGGTAGAAAGATATGACTACTAAATTTGATGAATTCCCATCAATTCTCAGTAGTTTGCTAGGAACTTTGACAATAAACTACTGTATTTCTCAACCTCTCTGTGCTTATATCTGGTCAATAAAATGTGAATTCATGTATGGCCTGGCTAGAAAAAGTCTCACGGTTTTCCTCAGCTTCTATTTTCACTCAAAGACTTCCTGGGCTCAAAGAATCCAGCAAAGACCACAAAAAAATCTAGATCATCAATCCAAAGTAGAAGGATATATTGTAACATATCATCATTTTGTATACATTGTGTCTAGTAATCAATTAATAGTTTCAACATTAGGCCTCTTTCTTATAGAGAGTCTTCAAACTACTAAGACTAAGTCTATAGTCAAATTCAGTGGACACATGCTTTTTAAATAAAGTTTTATTAAGATAGTAGTCCTGTGCATTTGTTTTTTTTTTAATTAGATATTTTCTTTATTTACATGTAAATTTCTCCCTTCCCAGTTTCCCCTCTAAA
>NW_022196910.1:19393338-19428661 GCF_008632895.1 Mastomys coucha
AAATATAGTTAGTTACCTCCTGAGAGGCTCTGACAGTACTTGACTAATACAGATGTAGAGGCTCACAGTCCTGTGCATTTGTTTATGAATTATCCATGGCTGTCCTTACAATACAAAAGCAGAGTTGAATCGTCATGCAGACTGTAAGCCTCATAAACCTTTGCTGCCTTTCTCTTTATAAAAGTATTTCATGCACGCCTTACATGTGACTGGAGAGGGGAATGCATTGACTTTCATAAAATGGTCCCACAGAGGCTAAGATTGTTAGACAGCAAACCAGAAAGAGAGCTCAAAGAACATAGAGAATCACCTTGCTCCTTAAGCATCAGTTTATAAAACTGGAAGCGGATACCATGCAACTTTGATTACTGGTCCAAAGGATGTGATCTGACCCTGGCTCTGGTTGAAGCTATGCTATTCTAATTTTACACACACACACACACACACACACACACACACACACACACACACACACACACACACTCTTTTTAAGGTTAAAAAGATTATCACCCAGCTGGTGGGTTTCTAGTAAAGAACAAATACATACAATTGTCAGTCTCTCTTAAGAGTTAATACAAATGGGCCTGTCAATCACTTGGATAAGAAAACCACATAAGAAAGCTTTCTGCTTAAGAGGCTTGGGAAGGTAGTATAAAGCGAAGCTGGAGAGATTGCTATGCAGTTAAAAGCATTCCTTGTTCTTGTGGAGGAATAGATTTGGTTTCCAAAATCTACATGGTGGCTTACAACTGCATGTAACTCCCTACCTCGTATGTTGACTTTATACATCAGCCAATACACAAACTCAAGCCTCTCCCTTGGTTTTAATACTCTTTCAGAAGACATGAATTCAAATTCTAGCACCCATATGGCAGCTCACAACTGTCTATAACTCCAAGATCTGACACTCCCACACAGACATATATGCAGGCAAAACACCAATACATATAAAATAAAAGTAAATAAAGCAACACCAAACTATAAAAACCATCCAGCAACTGATGGAAACAGATGCAGAGACCCACATTGAAACATTGGGAAGAGCTTGGGAAATCCTATGGAAGAGGGGAAGGAAGGATTGTAGGAGCCAGAGAGGTCAAGTTTACCATGAGAAAACTCACAGATTTAACCAACATGAGTCCATAGGCACTCCTAGAGACTGAACCATGAGGCAGGAAGCCTGCATGGGACTGACCTAGGCCCACTGCACATATGTTACAGTTGTGTGTAGCTTGGTGTTCTTGTGATACTCTTCACAGTGGGAGCAGGAGTTGTCTCTGTTGTCTGCCATTGGGATCCTTTCCCTCAACTAGGCTGCCTTGTCTAGCTTCAATGGAAGAGGAGATGCCTGCTCTTACTGCAACCGGGTATGGCATGGCTGGTTGATATCCACTAAGGCTGGCTCCTTTCTAAAGAGAAAAGGAAGATTAATGGATCAGAGAGGCACAGAGGGGAGGTGGGAGTAGGGGAGAGACTGGGGAGAGGATGGAGGAGAAGACTTTAGGATGTAAAACAAAACAAAACACAAAATAGACAGGCAATATAGCTCTAGACTTTTAAATTTTGGTTGGGAGACTTAAATGACTGCTTCTATTTCCTTAGGAATTACAGTTTATCTGATCTTGATTTAGCTTTGGTAAATGATACGTATTCAGAAATTTGTCTATTTCTTTTAGATTTTCCAATTTTGTATAGTACAGAGTTTTCAATAAGACCTAATGATTCTTTGGACTTCCTTGGTGTCTGTTGTTAAGCACTCCTCTGGGTTTCTGATTTGGTTAGTTTGCACATTCTCTATGCCTTCTAGTTTGTTTATATAAGAATTTGTGTTCCTTGTTGATTTTGTCAAAGAACCAACTCTGTGTTTCATTGATTCATTTGTATTGTTCCCTTTGTTTCTATTTTATTGATTTCAGCCACGAGTTTGATTATTTCCTGCCATCTTCTCCTCTTGGGTGTGATTGCTTCTTTGTGTGTGTTATTAAGCCGATAGTATGAGATTTCCCTAATTTCTTTAAGGAGGCACTCAGTGCTATGAACTTACCTCTTAGCACTGCTTTCATTGTGTCTCATAAGTTTGGATATGGTGTGCCTTCATTTTCATTGATTACAAAATGTTCTTAATTTGTTTATTTCTCCCTTGACCCATTGATAATTGAGTAGAAAGTTGCTCAGTTTCTATGAGTTTGTAGGCTCTTTGTTGTTTCTGAAGTCCAGCTTTTATACATGGGGGTCTGATAAGATACAGGGGATCATTTCAATTTTCTTGTATTTGTTTAGATTTGCTTTGTGACTGAATATATGATCAACTTTGTACAAAGTTCTGTGAGGTGCTGAGAAAAAAGTATATTCTTTTGTGTTTGGGTGAAATGTCCTGTAGATATCTATACATCCTGATTGTATATTTGTTTTGTTAGCCTGTGTCTTTTTATTGGGGAAATGAGTCTACTGATACTGAGAGATATTATTGACCAATGGTATTTTGTTTCATTTATTTACATTCCTAATGTTGTTCTTCTTCCCAGTCCTCCCTCCAAGATTTCTTTACCCTGTCCCCTCTCCCCTTTCCTTCTGAAAGGATGCTCCCCAACCCAACTCTCATCTGCCCACCCCCTCACTCAACTACTCATCCCCATCTCACCCCCCTTTCCAAATACCTCTTCTCTGGGGCATCAAGTCTCTAGAGTATTAGATGCATCCTCTCCCACTAAGGCCAGACAAGGCAGTCCTCTGCTACATATGGGCCAGGTACATGGACCAGCTCTTTGGTTGGTGGCTTAATCTCTGGGAGCTTCCAGGGGTCAAAGTTAGTTGATACTGTTGGTTTTCCTACGGGGTTGCAACCCCCTTCTGATCCTTCAATCCTTCCCCTAACTCTTCCATGGGGCTCTCTGATGGTTGACTGTAAGTATTTGCATCTGTCTCAGTCAGCTGCTGGTAGAGGTTCTTAGAGAACAGCCACACTAAGCTACTGTCTGCAGGCACAATGTGGTATCAATAACAGTGTCAGGGTTTGGTCCCATCCATGGGATAAATCCCAAATTGGGTCAGTCACTGGGTGGCCTTTCCTTCAATCTCTGCTCCATTTTTACCCCTATATTTCTGTTAGTCAGGAACAATTATTCTGGGTCAAAACTTTAGAAGGTAGATTAGTGACCCTATCCTTGTACTGGGAACCATGTCTATCTACTGGAGGTGGTCTCTTCAGGTTCTGTCTCCTCATTGTTGGGCATTTCAGCTAAGGTCATCCTCATTGAGTCATGGGAGCTTCTCACATTCCAGTTCTCTGGGTCTTTCTAGAGGTTTCCCCCCAGCCCCACCCCACACTGTTGTATATTTCTATCCATTCTCTTAAACCCCTCTGGACTTCTCTCCTGTCTCCCCCATACCTGATCCTGTTTCCCCTTTTCCCTCTCCTTCTACCCTCTCCCACCTAAATCCCTCCCTTTCTCTGCCTCCTGTGATCATTTTCTTCACCCTTCTAAGTGGAGTTGAAGTATCCTCACTTTGGCCTTCCTTCTTGTTAAACTTCATACAGTCTGGATTGTATCACAGGTATTCTGTATTTTTTGGCTAATATCTACTTGTAAGTGAATACATATCATACATGTCCACTTAGGTCTGTGTTACCCCACTCAGGATGATATTTTCTAGTTCCATCCATTTGCCTGCAAAATTTATGATTTTTTTTTCATTTTTTAATACCTGTATCTATTCTTTGGTTGAGGTACATCTATGTTGTTTCCAGCTTCTGGCTATTATAAATAAGCCTGCAGTGAATATAGTGGAGCATGTGTTCTTGTGGTGTGGTGGAGCATCTTTTGGGTATATTCCTAGGAGTGGTATAGCTAGGTCTTCAGGTAGATTATTCCCAATTTTCTGAGGAATTGCCAGATTGATTTCCAGAGTGGTTGTACCAGTTTGAAATCCTACCAGCAATGGAGGAGTGTTGCTCTCTTTTTCTACATCCTCACCAGCATGTGCTGTCCCTTGAGGATTTAAACTTTGGCATTCTTATTGGTGTAAAGTGGACCTTCAGGGCTGTTTTGATTTGCATTTCCCTGATCACTAAGGATGTTGAACATCTTCAAGTGCTTCTTGGCCAATTGAGAGATTCCACTGATGAGAATTTTCTGTTTACCTCTCTACCCCATTTTTAAATTGGGTTACTTGGGTTTTTGAAGGCTAACTCATTGAGTTCTTTATATATTTTGGATATTAGCCCTCTATTGGATGCACAGTTAGTAAATATCTTTTCTGAATTTGCAAGTTGCTGTTTTGTCCTATTGATAGTGTCCTTTGCCTTACAGAAGCTTTGCAGTTTCGTGAGGTCCCATTTGTCAATTTTTGATCTTAAATCCTGAGCCATTGGTGATCTGTTCAGGAAATTCACTTTGTGCAAATACATTCAATGCTATTTCCCAATTTCTCTTCTGATAGATTCAGTTTATCTGGTTTTATGTGAGGTATTTTATCCATTGGAATTCAGCTTTGTACAAGGTAATATTTATGAATCAATTTGCATTCTTCTATAAGCAGACAGTCAGTTAGACCAGCACCTTTTGTTGAAGGTGGTGTCTTTTTTTACATTGTATGCTTTGGGTTTCTTTGTTGAAGATCAAGTGTCCATAGGTGTGTGGGGTTATTGCTGGCTCTTCATTCTATTCCATTGATCGAACTGTATGTCTCTGCACCAATACTATACATTTTTTTAAAACACTATTGCTCTGTAATACATCTTGAGGTCAGGGATGGTGATTGTCCCAGAAATTCTTCTATTGTTGAGAATTATTTTTGCTGTCCTGGATTTTTTGTTTTACCATATGTAGTTGAGAATTGCTCTTTTCATGCCTGAAGAATTGTGTTGGAATTTTCATAGGGATTGCATTGAATCTGTAGGTTGCTTTTGGTAAAATGGCCATTTTCACTATGTTAATGCTACCAATCCATGAGCACAAGAGATCTTTCCATCTTCTGAGGTCTTCGATTTCTTTCTTCAGGGACTTGAACTTCTTGTCATACAAATCTTTCACTTACTTGATTAGAATTACACCAAGATATTTTATATTATTTGTGGCTGTTATGAAGCAAGTTGTTTCCCTAATTTCATTCACAGCCAATTTATCATTTGTATTAAGGAAGGCTACTGATTGGTTTGAATTAATTTTATATCCAGCCACTTTGCTGAAGTTGTTTATCAGCTATAGGAGTTCTCTGGAAGAATTTTTGTGGTTGCTTATATACTATCTTTTCATCTGCCAATTGTGACTTTTTCTTTCCAACTTGTATCCATTTGATCTCCTTTTGTTGTCTAATTTCTCTAGCTAAAATCTCAAGTACTATATTAAGTAGATAGGGAGAACATGAGCTGCCTTGTATTGTCCCGTGATTGTAGTGAGATTGCTTGAAGTTTCTCTCCATTTAATTTGATGTTGACTGTTGGTTTGCTGTATATTACTTGTACGTTTAGGTATATGCCATGAATTCCTGATCTCTCCAAGACTTTTAAAATGAAAGGATGTTGTATTTTGTCAAAGGCTTTTTCAGAATCTAATGAGATGATCATATGATTATTTTTGAGTATGTTTCTATAGTGGATTACAATGATACATTATTGTATATTGACCCAACCTTCTCTGCATCTTTGGGATGAAGCCTACTTGGTCATGGTAAATGATGGTTTTGATGTATTCCTGAATTGGGGTGGGGAGAGTTTTGTTAAGTATTTTTGCATCAATATTCATAAGTGAAATTGGTCTGAAGTAATCTTTCTTTGTTGGGTCTTTGTGTGGTTTAGGTATCAGAGTAACTTTGGCTTCAGTAGAATTAATTAGGCAGTGTCTAGAAAAATAATCCATTTCATTTAGATTTTCCAGTTTTGTTGTGTGTAGGCTTTTGTAGTAAGATCTGATGATTTTTTTTAATTTCCTCAGTTTCTGCTGTTATGTCTTTCTTTTCATTTCTTATTTTGTTAATTTGGATACTGTCTCTGTGTCCCTTAATTAGTTTGGCTAAGGGTTTATCTATCTTGTTGATTTTTCTAAAAGAACTAGCTCTTGGTTTTGCTGATTCTGTGTACTGTTCTCTTTGTTTCTAATTGGTTAATGTCAGCCTTGAGTTTGGCTAATTCCTGCCATCTACTACTCTTGGGTATGTTTGCATCTTTTTGTTCTAGAGCTTTCATGTGCACTGTTAAGTAGTTAACATAGGATCTCTCAATTCTTTGTGAAGACATTTAGTGCTGTGAATTTTCCTCTTAACACTGCTTTCATTCTGTCCTATAAGTTTGGGTATGCTGTGCTTTCATTTTCATTGAATTCTGTAAAGTTTTTAATTTCTTTCTTTACATCTTCCTTCACCAAGTAGAAAGTTGTTTAGTTTCCATGAGTATGTGGGATTTCAATTGTTTTTGTTGGTGGTGAAGACCAGGCTTAGTCTGTGGTGATCTGATAGAATGCATGGGATTATTTCAATCTCCTTGTATCTCTTAAGGCTTGCTTTGTATCCAATTATCTCATTAATTTGGGGAGAAAATTCCATGAGGTGCTGAGAAAAGGCTCTATTCTTGTGTTTCAGGGGGAATTATTCTGTAGATATCTCTTAAATCCATTTGGTTCATAACTTTTGTTAGTTTCACTGCATCTCTGTTTAGTTTCAGTTTCAATGACCTGTTGATTGATGAGCATGGGGTATTGAAGTCTCTCCCATCACTATTTGAGGTTAAATGTGTGTTTTGAGCTTTAGTAAAGTTTCTTTTATGAATGTGAGTATCCTTGCATTTGGGCCATAGATGTTCAGAGTTAAGACTTCATCTTGGTGGATTTTTCCTTTGATGAATACAAAGTGTCCTTACCCATCTGTTTTGATAACTTTTGTAGAATGGCTATTCCAGCTTGTTCCTTAGAACACATTGCTTAGAAAAAAAAATTTCCCAGACTTTTACTTTGAGATAGTGTCTGTCTTTTTTGCTAAGATGTGTTTCTTGTATGCAGCAAAATGCTGGATCCTGTTTACATATATAGTTTGTTAGCCTGTATGTTTTTAATTGGGGAATTGAGTCCATTGATATTAAGAGATATTAAAGACAAAAGATTGTTTGTTCCTATTATTTTTGCTGTTGGAAGAGGTATTATGTGTGTGTGATTCTCTTCTTTTGAGTTGTTGAAAGTTGATTAAACTCTTGGGTGTAGTTACCCAACTTGTGTTGGAGTTTTCTTTCTAGTAAACTCTGTAGGACTGGATTAATAGAAAGATATTATTTAAATTTGCTTTTATCATGCAATATCTTATTTTCTCCATCTATGGTGATTAAGAGTTTTGCTGAGGATAGTAGCCTAGGCTGGCATTTGTATTCTTTTAGGGTATATATGGCAACTGTCCAGGATCTTCTGGCTTTTAATGTCTCTGCTGAAGAGTCTTATGTAATTCTAATTGGTCTACTTTTATATGTATCTTGGCCTTTTCCTTTACTGCTTTTAATATTCTTTCTCTGTTCTATGCATTTAGTGTTTTGATTATCATGTGACAGGATGATTTTCTTTTCTAGTCAAATCTATTTGGTGTTCTGTAGGCTTCTTGTAAGTTTATGGCCATCTCCTTCTTCAGGTTAGGGAAGTTTTCTTCTATGATTTTGTTGAAGGTGTTTTCTGGGCCTTTAAACTGGGACTTGTCACCCTCTTCTATTTCTATTATTCTTATGTTTTGTCTTTCCATTTTGTCCCAAATTTCCAGCCTGTTTTGGTTTAGGCACTTTATACATTTTTTTTTTTTTAATTTTCTTTGACCAATGTGTCAATATCTTTTATGGTATCTTCTATACCTGAGATTCTCTCTTCTATCTTGTATTCTATTGGTGATGCTTCCATCTGTAGCTCCTGATCTTTCTCCTAGGTTTTCCATCTCTAGGGTTGTCCACTGTGTGATTTCTTTAACTGGTTCTATTTCCATTTTTAGGTCTTGGACAATTTTGTTCAGTTCCTTCACCTGCTCGATTTTGTTTTCCTATATTTCTTTAAGATGTCTATCTGTTTCTTCTTTAAGGGCTTCTACCTGTTTGCCTGTATTTTTCTGTATTTCTTTAAGGGAGTGCCAGGCAGTGGAGGCACATGCCTTTAATCCCAGCACTTGAGAGGCAGAGGCAGGCCAATTTCTGAGTTCAAGGCGAGTGTCTTCTTACAGAGTGAGTTCCAGGACAGCCATGTCTATAAAGAGAAACCCTGTCTTGAAAAACAAACAAACAAACAAACAAACAAACAAAAAAACAAAAAAAGGAGTTATTTAATTTATATCCTCCTTAAAGGCCTCTATCATTCTCACGAGATGAGATTTTAGGTCAGAATCTTGCTTTTCAGGTTGTTAGGGTATCCAGAGCCTTGTTATTGTAGGAGAACTAGATTCTGAGGGTGCCCAATTGCATTGTCTTCAGTTGTTTATATTCTTGTACTTCCTTCTCACCATGTTCACCAACATCTTTGGTGTTAACTGGCCTGGTAGTCTCTGACTGGAGCTGGCCACTTATGTCCCTGGTTATGGCAGACCTACTGGGAGCCAGACAGGCTGTAGGGTGTGTGTGGAGAGCAGACATGCTGATCTAGCCTGAGCAGAGGTAGGGGTGATCAATGATTGCTAGTTCCTACTATTTTGTTGTTGTTGTTGGTGGTGGTAGTGTGCGTGTGTGTGTGTGTGTGTGTGTGTGTGTGTGTGTGTGAGTGTGTGTGTGTGCGCGCGTGCGTGCGTGTGTGCGTGAGTGCGTGCGTGCATGAGAGAGAAAGAGAGAGAGAAAGAGAGAGAGAGAGAGAGAGAGAGAGAGAGAGAGAGAGAGAAAGAGAGAGGGAGAGAGAGAAACAGTCAGAGACAGCGAGACAGAGACAGAGACATTCTTCTTTTGGTTTTGCTTATGTGACATTACTTATTTCCTGTGTTTTCTTAGGTATAGTTAACAGTTAACTTCCTTGGGTTGGAGTCTTTCTTCTAGGACCTTTCAGAGGGGTGGCTTTGTGGATAGATGCTGTTTATATTTGTCTTTATCATGGAATATCTTTTTTTTTCCATCTATTGTGGTTGAAAATTTTACTGAGTATAGTAGTCTGGCCTGGCATCTGTGGTCTCTTAGAGTCTTCAGCACATATGTCTAGGCCCTTTTGGCTTTTAGAGTCTCCACTGAAAAGTTGGGTATGATTCTAATAGGTCTTCCTTTCTATGATATTTGGCCTTTTCCCCTTGCAGCTTTTAATATTCTTTCTTTATTGTGTATATTTAGTGTTTTGATTATTAACAGGTGTTCTTTCTTTTCTGGTCCAATGTATTTAGTATCCTGTATGTATCTTCTACCTTTATAGGCATCTCCTTTTTTAGGTTAAGAAAATTTTCCTTTATAACTTTATTAAAAATGTTATCTGGGACTTTGAGCAGTGACTTTCTTTCTATTATTCTTAGGTTTGGTCTTTTGATAGTGTCACAGATTTCCTACATATTTTGTTTCAGGAACATTTTACATTTGCCATTTTCTTTTTCTTTTTTTTCTTTTTTTCCCAATTGAATAACATTTTATTAGCTTCTTTTTCTATCCAAGTAGATATTTGGTTTTTGTTTTGTTTTATTTTATTATTTATTTATTTATTTATTTATTTATTTATTTATTTATTTATTTTGAGACAAGGTTTCTCTCTATAGCCCTGGCTGTCCTGGAACTTACTCAGTAGACCAGGCTGGCCTTGAACTCAGAAATCCACCTGCCTCTGCCTCCCAAGTGCTGGGATTAAAGGCATGCGCCAACACTGCCTGGCCCAAGTAGATATTTGTAGCATGTGTAACAAGTGTAAAGTGGGAATGTGGACTCTGTAAAGAGAGTCCATAATAATAGTTCAAAGAAGTCACATTTTCTTTTTTATTCCTTTTTTAAAATTAGATATTTTCTTTATTTACATGTCATATGATTTCTCCTTTCCCAGTTTCCCCTCCAAAAAAAAAAAGAACAAACCCCTGTTTCCTCCCCCCTCCCCCTACTTGTCACCCCACCCTCTCTCACTTATTGGCTCTGGCATTCCTCTATACTGGGGCACAGAACCTTCACAGGGCCAAGGGCCTCTCCTCCCATTGATGACCAACTTTGCAATCCTCTACAATACACATGCTGTCAGAGCAATCAGTTCCACCATGTGTACTCTTTGGCTGGTGGTTGAATCCCTGTGAGCTCTGAGGGTACTAGTTAGTTCATATTGTTGTTTGTCCTAAGGGGCTGCAGACCCTTCAGCTCCTTTGGTCCTTTCTCTAACTCCTTCATTGGGGACCCTGTATTCAGTTCAATAATTTGCCATTTTCTTTAACCAATGTATCCATTGTTCTTATTGTATCTTCTATGCCTGAGATTCTCTTTTCTATCTCTTGTATTCTATTGATGATACTTGTAAGTGTAGTTCCTGTTCTCTTTGTATTTTATATCTCCAAGATTTCTTCCATTTGTGTTTTTTTATTGCTAATGTTTCCATTTTCAAGTGTTACACAATGCTATTAATTTTTTCACCTCTGTGTTTTTCTGGATTTCTATAATGGATTTGTTCATTTTCTCTTGTAGGGCCTCTGTTGTCTTCATACTATTGGATTTAAGGTCATTTTCTTGTGGTTCAGCTGTGTTGGGATCTCCAGGGCTTGCTGTAGTAGGATAGCTGGGCTGTGGGGTGTCATATTGCCCTGGGTATTGTTGATTTTGTTCTTTCGCCAGCCTGTAGTCATATGGATTTGTAGTTAATAAAATCTTTGGGTGTCAGTTTATGAATTTATCTTTGTTGGATAAATGTTTTTGGATATTTTTCCTTGCTTTCTCTTTCCTTCCTAGTCTTCTGGATTGAGTGGCCTGTGGTTCTGTAGACCAGTGAGTCTTCAGGTCCAGTAGTCTGTTTCTACTGGGGTTTTGGCAGATTGTATGATCTCAGGGGTTTTGAGTACTGCTGTTGCCTCTGGGGTTCTGGGGCTCTGGGAACCGGCACTACTTGGGTTCCTAGTACTGGTATAGCAACTCATAAAGCAGGATTCTTCTGTCAGAGTGGTGGGCCAGGATATGGAGCCCAGCAGAGTGGGTTCTGTTAGGAACTACTGGGGTTCTTAGTGTTTATATGTCCTCAATAGAGCAAGAGTTTTCTGCTAGAGTTGTGGCCCTGGATCAATAGGAATGTTTTTATTGAGGCCTTGGCTCTCTCATCTTAGAACTTCCCTCCAGGAAAACAATAGTCAGAAGTAGTCAGAATCATATTTCTCCAAGTCTGATACATGATTTGAGATCATCCCCAGTGATTAAGCAAAATATTCAACTTCTCCTGTATAGTGCAGAAGAAACATGAGTCTCTTCTGCAGGGCAATAATCAGAGCCCTGTGATTTTTCTTGTACACTACCTGGCATTCAACAAATATTTACCAGTAATTCCAAGAGCCAATGCCACATGATTAAAATCAGAGACAATGCCAACAGAAAAGAAATAACACTGGGTTAAGAAAGCCACAGATTTTAGGATGAAGCTGATCAATAAAATGTAAAGATGTACTACTTGTTTCTCCTGTACACACACACACACACACACACACACACACACACACACACACACACACACATACACACTACATATATATGTGCCACATATGTCCCTGCTGCTGCTGAGGTCAGAATAGGGGTCCATTACCCTGGAATTAGAGTTACAAATGTTTGCAAACATCCACATAAGTGGTGGGAACTGGATTTGATCCTGTTTTCTTGAAGAGCTTCCAACTGCTGAGCCATCTCTGCAGACCTATGGTAAATGTAATTAATAAATTATGTTAAGAATTTCAGCAGAAAGGTATCAACTCTTAAAAAATTCACATAATGCCTCGTTGTGGTGGTGTATGCCTTTAATCCCAGCACTTGGGAGGCAGAGGCAGGCAGATTTCTGAGTTTGAGGCCAGCCTGGTGTACAGAGTGAACTCTAGGATAGCCAATGCTACACAGAGAAACTGTCTTGAAAAAAATCAAAAAAAATTTCACATAAAAATATAGGCTAACATAGTTAAGTTACTAAGACAGTGACAATTAGGAACTTATTCTATAAACAGTAGATGTATAGCAAGAGAAAATTATTCATCTGAAAGATAAATCAATATAAAGTATTCAAATTCATTTAAAATTTTGTAAGTATTGGTGCAGAGAGAAAGAGAGAGAAAGAGAGAGAGAGAGAGAGCAACCCACATAAACACAGTGAACAATATCCAACTAATATATAGAAGTGTAATCCAATCTAGTAGTGATCAGACAAATAGAAATCAACCCTTCAGTGATATATAATGCATAATATACATACAGACAACAAAGGGGAAACAAAGAAACTATGGCCTCATTCACACGTAAAGCTGGAGCAAGTGAGTTTCCTCTTATCACTAAATCGAACAGAGAAAGGCATGACTTCTGTAGGAGACTGATTTCATGTCCGGAATCTGAGCACATGCACACCAAGCAATCCCACTGGGTGTGTACATGAAGACACAAAGATACGCACGTGTGTACTAAAATAACAGCAAAAAGACTGCATAAAAACATCACTCATTACAAAGCAAATCTCCATCACTGATAGAAAGAAGTATATAAAAACAGGAGTTAAAAATAGGATAAAAGTTGACAAGACTCAAAGTTTCCCACCGTTCAGCTGTGTGCTTCATTATGGAATCTAATGTTAATAAGAAACTTGCCAAATCTTTCAAAAGACTCTTCGTCTCTATTTGCTCAGCCTGGATACCTCATCAGGTTTCTCATCCCAGAGCACACTCCAGCTTGGGTCTGATCATCCTAGTTTGTCTGTTCCAAGAACCTTGCAGGGTCTGCCCAGCTACAGTCCTTGGCACTTCCTTGACTACAAATCTCCAATTGTCTATGCTGTATTCAAAATGAAGCTAATATTCTGCCTTACTGTAAAATTCCATTATAGCTTTTCCCACACCTATTATTACAACCTGAATGAGATCTTCTTTACCATGGTTTTATAAACATTGAATAATTCTTCTTTAGTAAACCATAGCAGTAACAACAGAAAATAAGAAAAAAGAACAAACTTCCACTGTGTGCAAAAAGGTACATGAATCTGTTGAGTGAAAAAAGCCAGCACTAAAAAGATCATTTACTGTGTGATTTTATGTACACACATAAACTTCAAAACAAGGCAAAATTAAGCTGTGACCATACAAATTAGAAAAGATAGATATTTTTGAGGGGTGAAGATTGTCAAGGGGGCTCATGGTAGGAGGAGAAGTGGAGGAGAAGTGGCTTCTAATGTTCTGTTCTTAGATCTAAATCATATCAAATGGCAGTGTTTAAAATGTCTCAATTATAATTTATATAGTTTTCTTCCTATATGTAAGCTCTACAATTAAAAGTATACTTCTAGGGCCACAAATGAAGGCGTGAGCTCCTATATGCAAGGGTGTTAGTACTAGCCGCTTTTTGTTTTTTTTGGTTTTTTGTTTTGTTTTGTTTTGTTTTTTTGATGTCAAATGGAAACAATTGAAAATATCTACTAAACAGAGTTCAATAGGTGATAATATCTTCCCACAATGAAATGTTGTAATCAGTAAAGTCCTCATTTAGACCTGCATTTATTAATATGGAGTGCAAGTGCTTTGTAGACTAGAATTGTAGTATAATTGTATTAAATAATTTACCACATGTATATTGAGAAAGAAGGATATTTGACTGCAAATCATAAGAATACGTGGCTATTGCTTTTTCACTCCTTAGTTTTCCACTATGAGTCATAAGGTCATACATAATTTTTATAACAACAAAAACACAAAGTTATTGTCAATTTAAGGGGAAAAACTCTAGTAGAATGGTATTGAAAATTGAATGACAGAAAATGACTACATTTTGTTTTAATATTCTTTTCTCTTTGATGTTCTCTCAGAATTTGGTGAGGAGATTTTCAGGTATATTTGTGTTGTGGTGATTGTATTGGGAGGGGGTTTGAAGAGCTATCTTAAAATATCCATTTCTTAGCTATTATTATTATTATTATTATTAATTATTCTACTGCTGTCTAATACCTTAGTGTTGTGAGTCACAGCTGGACCACTCATCAGCCATATAGCTAGGCTAACCACACAGTTTCTTTGATCCCAAGTTCCTTCAATCTAGAAAATGCAGATAATAGTGCCTTTCCTACTTTTACTCCTAAACAGTAGACAAAATGTAAGCTGTGTGCAATCAAGACTCATCAGTCTCAGTCACTGCTAACTCCACCTTTGCCCCCTCCCAACACTTCCTGGAACAGAATAGAAGTCTGGTAGATATTGGTTGATTGGGTAAATGACTGATCCAGTGCAATTGCCTTACAAACCCCAAAGTACCAGAGGCTGAAGTCCTTGATTATACGGCCGTGATTGATGCTGATTATGTTGACATAAAATGATCATTCTGGTAACATAGTACCAGTTTGGGTTATGAAATACTACATATTGTATGATCCCAGGCATTTACTTCACTTTGTATACGTTGTCACAATACTCAAAGTTACAAATGACTTGAAATGCTGAGGGAAAAGAAAGCACAGGGTTCTATATGATGCTTAGCAGTAAAGCTATAGTACTGTAAAGATTTTAAACCAAGTTTTCTGCCTGAGTTTTCTCCTGGCTGAACAAAAGAACAACATTTTCTTCCCAAAGCAATTCACCCACAGCAATGTAGTAAGGATGGCTATAAACTCACTTTTGTGGATAGCAGTAAGTCTTTGTGGAGTAAGACCTTAATCTTTTTTATGAAAACGTGGGACATGCTTCTAGTTGGAGTTTAGCTTCACACAGAAACTAGAGAGAATGCAAAACATTCTACTCATCTATTCTAATTAAAATTGAAATTGAAATCTGGGTTCTAATGAAGAGAAGCTTAGTGTTGGTCCTGTGGGGACTTTTCAGAAGGTACAAGGAGAAACTCACAAAGGCGAAAAGAGATTTCACACAGACTTTTTCTTCCCCTGTGTTTTATTGGAATATAACATTCATGTTTTATATAGAAGCATACCTTTCCTTGATGGAAGCCAATCATTATCCTTTTGACATGGACATTCTTAAAAATATCCTACATCCCAGTAAAGCAGACCCAGCTGTGTCGTTGTGGATATGTTGGCATGATCCCTCTGACACCATGTGTCGAGGAAGAGAGGTGACAGCTCAGCTCTACCAGAGGATGGATTCATTATTACCTATCCTGAGCCTGCAATGTAGCTCAGCTAGATGAGCTCAATGTCAAAGGTTGTGTCTGTTTGAGAAAAACAGCAGGTTGCTAAGGAATAATACAAGACGAATAAACTCAAAACTTTCTAGCAAAATCTTATTGGAGAACTTTAAAAATTAGCTCTCAGTGTTCACTGGGTGGGCAGTGTACTTTTAGGAGCTATTTGCTAAACTCTGTGCATATATGTTCACCCAGAGAATGTGTCTCAGGTGACGATTTACACATGAAATGAATGCATTAGTTCAAAATGCAAAAAGTTCGTGTAGTGATCTGAATAAGAACCTCCCCCAACTCACATGTTTGACTAGTTGGTCCCCAGTTGGTAGAACAGTTTGGGAAGGATTAGAAGGTATATCCTTGCTGGAGGAGGTGTGTCTCTGGGGGCATGCTTTAAGGTTGCAAAGACTCAATCATTCTGGGTGTCTCTCTCTCTCTGCCTTGCGTTTATATCTCAATATGTAAGCTTCCTGTTTGCAGATGTCAGTTACTGATCCAGGGCTATTCCTGCCTCCTGACATGCTCCTCTCTCTACATCACAATGATAGATCTTATCTTTCTAGAACTGCAAACTCCAATAAACACTTTCTTCTATAAGTTGCATTAGTCATGGTGTTTTGCCACAGCAATAGAAAAAGAACTAGAGTGGTATATTATTAAACATATCTCTGCTGTAAACAAACGTAATTTAGGGATTAAATATTTTTAATCCTACAAGTGTGTGGAAAATGTGTCTTCATGCTATTTCAACAACAACAACAAAAAAAATCCCATGATTTCAAGGGTCTATCTGAATCTAAATGCAACTATTTTTATTAAACCCTGAGCTGTGTTGATGGCTGAAACTGGACACCATAGGTATACCACATTTCTTATAGACAATTTCCCAGTCTACATGTCCATATTTAAATGGCTTCTTGAATTAACTGGGGAAAGTATTCTGGATTTCTTTTTAGTTAAAGACAATGGCATTTCACCTGCAAAAAAATATTTGAAGGCAGAAGTGATTCAAGAAAGGTAATACATACTGCAATAGGGCACCTTTCCCCAGCTGTGAGCATGCCTAAGCCCTATAAGGATACTCTATATGAAAGATGTCTGTCAGGTGCTGTGAGTGGCCAGTAGCATGCTAGACAGCTCATAGCAAGTCTATCCCAAACACTCTATAGTTTGCAGCTGCTCTGCTCTTCATGAACTTCTGTTGGTTACTATTCAGAAGAAATGGGCTAAGGGAAGAATATTGCCAGCAACACTTCGAGGAGGAGCATGCTGACTAACAACAGCGGAGGGAATAAGAAGGGCAGATCTGACACCGACTACCAGTGGAGTCTGATTAAAAATGTATCAAAATTGTAATTTTTTCCCTCTCTATTTAACCATAAGAGAGTCAGTGTTGCTTACTGTCAGTGCCGTTAATAAGAGTGTGAGGCTTGTCACTTTCATTGAATGGCAACTTTACCAAGAAACTAGTGCAATGGTCACCTCCAGCTCTTTACCATTAAATCCATCAAAGAGCACTCAGACTTCCAACTGCGCTGAATCTTTGAAGAAAGTCCCTGTGGCTTTGGAGCTGCCCCATCTGAACAACTCAGCATGCTTGGTGAAAGGACAGAAGTGCCAGCCAAGCTGGGAAATGTTTAGTTAGGACTTTCTCTTTGAGTTACAGCCCCTCTGGAAGAAGAGCCCTCCTTATTCAGTACTGGCAGCAGTTTTTGATGCTCATAACAGTAATATCAGTCTGTCTTGTAGCAGCTCCAGGCCAAAAAAGGATGCCATTATTTCCTCCATTCCTCCACTCATTCCTTTATTATCTCATTTAAGAAATAATTGTCTACTTTCATATTGTAGGTGACAAAGAAAATAAAACAAACTTGTCCTCAAGATCAGAAGCTCGAATACACTAGAAAGACCTATGCATAAATAACCACCATCCAGGGTAAAATTTAATCAGCAGTACAAAGGAGATAAAGTAATGTGGGCTGGGAGTCCTAGGAGAAGATCAGAGAAAGGCTGAGGCTGAGGTGGCTTCTGAACTAGACTTTCAAAAATGAATGTCATTTGAATATGGATGCTTGCTGAGGTGCCTGGGAATCTGATCTTCACATGGCTGGGAACTAGGTTTTGAGTTTGAGATCAGTCATAGTCTCTCTGATATATCTTTCATGCATATTCAGTGAACCTCTCTTTTGTGGGGCCTTACCCTGTCTATTGTCTTCATAAGTGTTTGCCCTCCTCTGAAATTTCTGTTTATCCACTGACTTCACTCATTAGAATAAACACTACACAGAGGAGTAATTTTCTTCTGTAATATAAGGAGTGTTCTTTTGTGATCGCATATAGCTCATATTGAGGAAAATCCTTGTGATTTGAAAGATTGTCAGATTGACATTTCCCAGGAGGCTATGATATGAAACTGGATAAAGGGCAGCTCTAGGTATAATGCCAGTAATATTTTTCTAGATATATCTGGGCAAATATTTTTGTCAGCATATAAAGATTTAGGTATCATTGAAGGGCAAAGTGATACATGGGATATTGGTTATGATTAAAAGCCAGTGCAAAGAAATGCAAAGAACTATGAGCCCAAAGTAAGAAATCAAATTGGTTCATATAGTTCGGCAAAAGGAGGAATTGATACATCCCAATGTTTAAAAATATAAACCAGCCATTGTCTTGCCATTTTTACCTCTTCCTCTCCAACCCCTAGCTTATATTTTAGGTAGCTTTGTGTAGCTATGCCATAATTCTTCCTCATAATGCCATCAAAATGGAGAAAAGTCCCCCCCAATTATTGGTAAAGGTTCTGAGAGAAACTAAACCAGCTTGGGTCATATGTCCACAGGATTTTAGAAAGATGAGGCATTCTGATTCTGGGTCATGTGCATTCCTTAACTTGAACTCTGAACTGCATTCTTATGGACTATTGGATGTCAATCACCTTCCATGAAGATGGAAAAGCTCTAAGTTATGTGAGACCAAGCCATTGGAGACTGAGAAAGAGTCCAGCTTTGACCAAAAGGAAGGACCAGAGTCAATCACTAGCATAAAAGATGATTATGGTCACCAGGGTAGTTTTACTATATGTCTATTTTGCCATGGGTTTGAGTTGTTTAACCGAAACTTAACATAAAAATTACAAGGAGATTAACATTTACTAGAGTGATAGGCAAGTGCTGGAAATAGTTCCGGTGCAAACATAAGCTCTAGCTGTGTCAAGTCATAAAACAGCTGCGGTGAGGGGACATTCTTCTTTGTAAGTTTTTGGAAACTTGCAACCTTATAAATTTCAACCTCCAGCAAAACAAATCTTAGTGTATAAATTTATGATCAAATTGGAGAAAGGCTTTGAATGACAAATGGCACATAGCTGCTGGACACATGTGTTTATCTTTTCATTTCTCTATTTTTCACATCCTGAGTGCTCTCTCTTTTGCCTAATGTCAGCTCATCTGTCAGAAGGGTTTACCTTCATAATATATGTTGGGTGGGATGGACCTGAAGAGGATCCCTGGAGAGACTTCCAATAAAAGGCCACATCAGAGTATGATGTTCTTGAAAATTAGGATAGTCTCCATGGCAAAGCATGCATTGAAAGATGGAGCAATGGTTCTGAGTGTCTTCCCTGCGGTGATCATCCCTGTCTGTGCTCTCCTATGGAAACAGAACTTTTTCCAGCATGTGCTACTGTGCTCTGGCTATCTACAAAATATCAAGACAGAAGTGTCTTATAACGTCCAGGATCTTAATACTAATAAAAGGTACAGGATCTCACGAGGGTTCTCTCTGTCTCTGTCTCCATCTCTTTCTCTGTCTCTCTCTGTCTCTGTCTCTCTGTCGTCTCTCTGTATCTCTCTTTCTCTCTCCCCTTCTTCCCCTCCCTGTCCGCACCTCTCCAGACTGTAAATTCAAGGAGGGCAGGTATTTCTACTCCTGGTTACCAAGTTCTCAGGGTAGTATCTCAGTGAAGTAGATTCTCATGTTGCAAATATCAGATTAGTTCAAGGTATGCTACTTGCTTACAACTCTCACTGGATGGAGCAGATGTATATATCTACACATTCATATATGTAACAATTATGCAAAACATATTATCTATTATTACTAAGTGTCTATTATTACTAAGTCACACAATTCTACATGGATAATGAAATGCTACAGACAAGTTAAATTATTCATTCACTACTTCAGAAAAATTAACAAATGAACAAATGACAAAAACTATTATCTGGGTCTATGGCATAAGCAATGCCTTGCCGTGTATTGGAGGCAATAAAAAGTATTTTTCCTACATGTAGCAGTATACCTAGGGCGGTGGGATCTATAATAGTTAGTCAAACTGGGAGGCACTGTAGTAACTTGCTTAGAAAATCAGAGCAGATGGGTATCAATACTACCTGGCATGGTGAAGCAGTCTGGACAGAAGAGATGGATCCTGAAGGGTCATTAGGACTGAGAATCAGAAAGAAGTAGGAAAGATATTCTAATGAAGAAAGCCTAAATCAGGGTGAGCGTAGGAACAGTCAGTGATGTGAAGGATTTTTATGGGAACTCTAGGGGACAAGATAGACAGGTTAAAGGTAGTTTGATTCTATAGAGCAGTGATTCAAACTGAGGATTTTGAATATTAGCTATGAAGGAAAATTAAGACTTTTGCTTTTTTCTTGAAGTGACATATAACATTATTTCATAGAAAAATGCCAGTTTTTCCTGAGCATTTGAACAAGGCCTAGGTGTTCCTTGTTTTATTGCCATTATAATTTGCATGTACTTTCAGTATAGCAGGCAATGATCGTTGTACAAAATTTGATTTACTATTTGTATTTCCCAACAGAATAAAAGTTCCCTGAGTGAGGAAAGATGCGATTTCATTTCATGTCTCTAGTATTCACCACACAAATGAGAATGTAGTAAATATTTATTGAATGAAGTGATATGAACGAGTAAACAAATGAATATATGAGTGAATGAATTAATCAATCACTTGAGCATCGAAGGATAATATCGTTAGGAGAGAAGAGAGATTACATGGTCCATGTCACTAGATGAGAGCTGGCAGAACACATACTTAGAGCCCATACATGTCCTGACACTGGGCTGTTGGGAGATGGTTTTGTGCACTGTATATTCAGATGCTGATTTCTATGCCCCGATATCTGGTTGCAGACATTGGCATGGTCAAGCATCTATGGTCTCAGTATTACATAAAAATTGTTTTCCAGTACCTCTGATTGATTAATAAAGAGCTGATTCATCCAATAACTTGTCAGAAGAGAATGAAGGGGTTGGACTTCTGATCTCAGTCAGAGGGTTCCCAAAAAGACCAGAGAAGGATAGTGGGAGGAGAATGAAAGATGTGTAGAGACTATGTGGAGGGACCAGGAGGAGTTACTATGAGGACATACATGGAAAGAGTGAGCATGAACAAGACTTACATCATAGGTGAAGGACCATCCTTCTGGGAAGCAGCCAAGCTAGCACAGTAACATTAGAATAGATGAGTATCTACCCAGTTATAGGGCTTGCAGCTTATTGATAAACTTATTAGGTCTCTGTGTCACTTATTCAGGGGCTAAAATGGGCTAGAGGGGGCACAGAAACACCCTTGTCATTACTTGGGAACAAAGGTAGCAAAACAGCCCCTCACTGAATTACTTTTGCACTGGAGATTTTGGGACACACTGACTTTGCCATATTTAGTGACAGATGAACTGCAGAGGCTGAATCAATGAGGAGTGAGACACAGTTACTTGGTGATGGGAATGAAAAACTAAAAGGAAGAAAAGATGTTGAACTTCTCCTTGGGCATGCCAACTTATAGTAGCTGCAGTGAAGTTACTGGAATCACGGAAGACTTTTGAAAAGTCAGAGTTTGAGAAAGTCATTCAAAACCCAGCCCATTGAGTAGAAAAAGTTTATAACAGCACTTATTTGAACCCTAATGGAAACTTTATAGCAAAGTAACAAAGGAACTATCATGTAGTCATTATGTTCTGAAAGAGGACATTTAGAAAACCTTAATATAAAATTAAGTAAAATACATAGAAGGTTGGATCCTAAATACCTCCTCCTCCCTGTTAGGATTCTAAGACATGTTGGCATTGGCTTTCTTATGTGACTCCAGAGAGTTAGCTATAAGAATTAGAAACTTGTTTCAAACAGCAATGATGAGTCCTGATTCTATTATACAATTGTTGTAGAAATAATTTAATAGCTGCTCTACATTGTCTGAAATTGCCTTATCTGTTAGGATGAGACTCCAATTTTGGAGCTTCGTATATACACGAGAGAGCAGAATGTTCTATTTGTGAAATATGAAGATGAATAACATGCCACTCTCTCCATCCTTTGTGGACATCAAGCTCCTTTACTTTCCAATATTGTTTTCAATTATGCACTCCACTGACACTCTTATTTTATAATTTAAAACAGCATGTTGGAAAAATATATGTACATTTACCTGAGAGTCGCTTAACTACATCAGAGTCAACAGAAATAAATCCTGCCCCTTCCCTCTCTAGCCCACTTATCTTGCAAATCTCTATTAGCTGCACAGAGACATAATGCATATGAGAAGAGCACTTTTTTTTTTTATATAATTTCACTCAGTTGGACCCCACTCTGGCTCTGCATGTGACGTTCAAAAACAGCAGTCCAGAGTGTGGGCTGGAATCTTGCCAGATCACATCCTCTCTGTCCTTTAGTCCAGGTTTTCCTGTTGCTCACTCCACAGTTTCTCATTGGCCCCAGACAGAGCAGCTCCAGGAGGGGCATCTGATTCCCACCAACTAAACAAACAGCTGGATTCCTAGACAACCCTTTTGGTTGGTGAGGAACTGTGTATGTAGCCTCCAGTGGCTCACAAGCGAAGCATTATAGGCTCCCAGGAGCTCCACAGCCTGCCTTCGGTTTTTCAACCTCCTGTAGTGTTTGAGTCATAAAGAGGGGACTTTCCCCTATTTTCTAAACTCAAAACAACCTGCTTGGCTCCAGTTTGCCCTAGTCCTTTTGTGGGTTGCTTGTTTCCCTGCCCCTGCTGATCCCTTTGGCTTTCAACCAAGCTTTAACCATAAGACTCCCACCAGAGTCCTTAAAGAAGAAAGCTTTCCAGCGCGACCACACTGTATTAATAAATGAAACCCAACCTTTTAAAAATTACACTGTCAGAAAAACCCATTAGGTTGTAAAAGAGTTGAAGTAAACATTAGATTTTAATATCTACTGCTGCTTAGATTTTTTTTCTGAACGGGAAAGTCCCCAGTGAGCACTTAAAACTTCATTACTCCACTGAAAGGTTGTGAAAGGCTATTTAAGGGTTTTCAATTTTGTTGAAGTCTAGAGGTTATTACAGCTAGAAAGACTACAGCTCCTCGTATTACAAGGAATGAAAGGAATGAGATTTATGTTCTCATCCCCCTGCAGTTTAATCCAGGTCTATTAGATGCATTGGTAAAAATTAGGGCAAGGTGAAACTTTTCTAGAGGTTTGATGAAAAATAGTATTTGGGCACTGTGGAAAACATGCTGGTAAGACTCGGGTGCTACAGCTCTCTGGGCTGTGGGCTGAAGTTATTTCGAGATTGGCCTCTGCTTGAAACCTCTTAAAAAGTCTGAAAACTCAAAAACGTACAGCAGAAGCCTCAATGCAAACTTTCATGATGAGCCCTTTAATTAAAAATTATCCACATAAAGACCCTGGTAGATATATTCTATATCCATGTTTTTTTTTTTTAAATTTGAATATTTTCTTAAACAGAAGAAATTTGTGTCTTATTTTTTAAATCTGGTCAGACTTGGTTTTGATATTATTTGGCCAATAACTGTTAGGCAGTTTTATACTTTGCACATTCCTAATTCTTACCTCAAAGATCCTCCCAAGTTTCATTTTATACTTTGCATTGTAGATTGACTTTGATTTATATTATATACAACTGTTATCCATATATTCTATCCATTCAGATCACCACTTCTTTATCAATGCCACTTATTACACATCTATCTATCTATCTATCTATCTATCTATCTATCTACTATCTATCTATCTATCTATCTATCTATCTATCTATCTATCTATCTATCTACCAACCTCCCTATCTACCTACGTATATGTCATATCTATTTTCTCATATACATTATCAATCTATCATAATCCTATAAAATATGCCCAGTATTATGTGTTATACTAGAAAGTTGGTAGAAGATTAAGAACTTGTGAATCTCTAATTTTAAAATCATAGTGTAAGTTGGAGTAAAGAATACTTTCTTGGAAGTAAACCCAAGAAGCAACAAGCTTTCCTAGGAAAAGCCTAACCTTCTTATATCCTATAAAGCTTTTTTTGAGCAGATTATTCAAGCTTGATTTCAAAGAACAGATCATGAAGAACAAGGACAAAGAGAATATAGTAAAAAAAAATTCAGAAGATCAGTTAGGCTGCCCACAGACCTCCTCTCAATTCCCCAAGACCCAATGTTTTTAGCACTGCAACAGAATACCAGCTACAGCCTTCTCTGACCCCTGCCAACATCTCCTGTGGATCTCACAGGCCATTTCCTTCTAATATCTCTCCCCTAGCATTTTGCTTTGTCCCAGACCACAAATCTAGCAGATGACCCAAGAGAAGCTTTTCCCAGGGAAGCAAGTAGACTGAAGATAGACCCACACTTCTACTGCTCCTAAGATCTATTTTTATCCCCTAGTTTTATCCCCAGCTATGTATCTGGAAACTTTTTATGATCCCTGCTTTTTTCTGACCCCATCCCAATCAGATCACAAAGACCTTCTCTTTGAAACATCCTCCAACTTGTCCCAGTTACCCAACCATTAATAAATATCAGGCATTCCCTGTGAACACACAGTTGAACAGGCCAGGAAAACAGGCAGTCTACACACATTACATTCTAAGAATCCAGAGTAGAAACAGAAACCAAGTAACGAAATACCCATCCATCAAATACAAATACAGAAATCAGCAAATAAACATTTAATTGTCCCAAATACAGATGCTGAGATGCCAGTGTAGAAACATTAACAACATGTCTCCATTAGAACCCAGCTATCCTAGAGAGAGTGCTGGGGGAGATGATTGGAATTTTGGGAGGGGGATTTGGAGTGTGGTGTGGAAACCTAGTACAGTGGAAACCTCTTGGAATTTATGAAGGTGATCCAAATGAGGACTCTAGTAATGGAGTATACAGGGTCTCAATGGCCATATCTTATAGATAGGCTCCAGTGATCTGAATACAATACATTCATTTGAATTGTTGGCCAACAGGGTCCCATGGAAATTCCCAAATAGCTTAGGTGGTTGCTATGACAAAAGGCTGCTCTCTGCAAACTTACAGTAGGGTCCCATTTCTGAGGACAATATCCATACAACTCATGGAACATTGGAGAAGTTGAGCTGGTTCTGCACCTCTACACTCTAGTCTCTTTGGTATTAGAAGGTATTCTTCTGAAAGAGACACATGGACACCCACCCAGCCACAAAACATTTGACCTACAGTCTATATTGCCTGTAAAATATACTAGGGCAATAGTGGCATGGGATGGGTAGGCAAGCCAATCAATGTCTGATTGGATCTAAGGTTCACTACAAGAGAAGGAACCCATACCCAGGGATAACCAAGAGCTAGAGACTAGATAGCTCAGAGATTTAGAGTAAAACCAAGCACTACTGGTCTAAAAGAAAATCAATAAAATGATTCCTGGTGATATTCTGCTATACTCATAGAGCAATGTTTTATCCAGTCATCATCAGAGATGTTTCCTCTATATGGGAATAGATACAGAGACCCACAGCCAGACACAATGTGGAAAGGGGGTCTAAAATTGAGATCTCCATCAAATTTCTTCCCTCAGAGCTCAGGGAATCACATGGAAGAGGAGGCAGAAAGAGATACAGGGGATGGAGGAAACCAGGAGAACAATGCCCTCTAAATCAACTAACCAAGGTGCACATGAGCTTACAGAGACTGAAGCAGCCAGCACAGGGCCTGACCATGTCTGTACCAGTTCTTCTGCATATATATTATTGCTATTAGCTTAGTATTTTTATGAAACTTCTGACATGAGAACCAGTAGGTCTCTGACCCTTGTACCTGCTCTTGAGGTTCATTTCTTCCTGATGGTTTGCCTTGTTCAACTTTGATATGATCATTTTTGCTTCATCTTATTATATTTTATTTTGTCATATTTGGTTTTTATCTACTAGAAGTCTGTTCTTTTCTAATGAGAGAAAGAAGGGGAGTGGATTGAGAGGTGAAGGGAGGTAGGGAGGAACTGGGAAGAATAAAAGGAAGGGAAAGGATAATCAGAATATATTGTATGAGATAAGAATTTATTTTCAGTAAAAGAAAAAAAAAGGAAAAATTTATTATAAAGTTAGAGCAGTGTGTACAAGCCTAGTGTCCAGTTCAGGACATGTTGGTTCTACAGGTTTTATGTGGGGATAAATGGTAGGGGGTTCCTGTTGATGGCGACATCTGATTTGGCTAGATGATTTCATGCTTTACTTTTTGTATGATTGTGGATGTAAGTATGCAAATCTAATGTAAATCCCATGAATATAAGAAAAGGAGAAAACTTTAAAAATCATCCACCATGCCACCAACCTGTAGAAATAAGTCTACTGTTTGATCTGGATGACTTACTTTCCAGACTTTCCTCTGTGCTTTTATCATTTTGATCTGGTAATCAAATCACAGTTATACTTTGCTATAATTTTGTTATATTATACTACTTTATGATTATTGGTCATGCCTTTATAATCGCAATTTAAATGATTATGTCACAATTTATTACAATCAATACAACAATTACATAGTTGGTAGATTTTCAATATACTATTTTATTTATTATTTCAGATTTTTATGTATAAAATGCATTTTGATCATATGAACCCTCCCAGACCTTCTATCTCAACTTTCCATAGGTCTTCCTCCTCTCTCTCTCTCTCTTTCTCTCTTTCTCTCCCTCCCTCTCTCTCTCTCTCTCTTTCTCTCTCTCTCTCTCTCCCCTCTCTCTTCCCCCCTCTCTCTTTTGCTTTCTCTCTCTCTCTGGTCTCCTCCCTCTCTCTTCTTCTTCCCCTTTTTTTTCTTCTTTTCTTCTCTCCTCCTCCTTCTTAGTGTTTCCCATATGCACAATGGTGTGAGGTCATCCATGGCAGCATGAGAAGTTTTTACCACTGGCCACACACCTCCTAAAGAAAACTGAGTTTCCTCCACTCAGCAACCATCAATTGCACTTTTAGTCACTTACTCTTAGCACATTGACCAGTTTTGAATCTCTGCATTAACCAAGGCTCACTCCAAAAAGCTTCTCTGACCAAGGTTGAAAGCAACTCAAGCTTCTATGTATAATCATAGACATTTAGATGTCAGTTTATCAACATAATCATTTAACAAAACAAAAATAGGAGGTTACTGTAGGACTGATACCCTACTCCCCAGCCACATTTACATTACCAACTATGAATTTGATCCTGTGGAGCTGGCCTCAAATCAATAAGAAAGTGGTTGTTTAACCACATAGTAATCATGTCACTATTATGAAAATGGACACATCTTGCCCGACAGATTGGAACTGAAATTCAGCACTAGGTAAGAACATTGATGTCTTTTCTCTTCCAACAGCCTGAGTAGCATCTTTTGGCATATGAAATCAAGTCAGTAGAAAGAAATTTCCTGGTGGTTGCCAGGTTGACTTGTCTAAGTTCTACAAGCAAAGTGTGTAGTGTATCCAGTATTAGGAACTTACCATCTAGCTATGAAAGACCAAGGGGAACAGCAATTGCTTGTATTATTTTGGAGGCATGGGGACCTCCCTGATTAATAATTGTGGAGAGCTATGCTATGCCAAGCACTGAGATTTTCATTTAATACCCATGTCTTCTGGGAACAGCACTGTGTACCATGGAGAACACCTTCTAGTGGATAGATTTTTATATTATTATGAGGACTGTGAAATTATGAATAATGCTGTGGTGACCAGTTTCTACATGTTTTTCTAAGATAACGAATATAAAATGCTTAGCATACACTGGTTAAAATATGACTGACATCATCAAGTGTGGAAGTAATGAGTAAAACACAATATGAATCCCTCATATGTGTTTTAAAAATAGTATTATTGATTTATACTTTTTAAAAAATATGACATCAGAGCCCCAATTTCATTGAATCATGACCTGGAAGAGATTTTATCACAAAAGCAACTAAACATCATTACTTTGATAATAATGAAACACAGCTTGCCATCATTTCCATTTTTATTTCTTTGAGCAGAAATGATGCCAAGTTTTAATTCAGTATGTACTGGCATTTCTGTATTTTGCCTTGATGTGCTTTGCCCACAGGTTCTAAAGGATTCTGAAAACCTTGCAAGAACACCAGGACTTTATACAATTGGCAGCAAGGACAATCATTTTTAGAGCTGCAAGACTGTGTCACACATGTGCACAAAAAAATGATCATCTGAGTAAACCACCCGTTGGCCTTTGATTATTAGCTCCATATACATACAATGGTATTCATATTTGGCTTTAAAGGGATGCTGATAACCATAATAACATGATAAAAATAATAGCTGCTATTTACTGATGCCTTTTATGTACCAGTGTTATCCAGACAGCTCTAGGATTGTTCTAATTAATCCTCTCAACACTGTAAGACAAGTATTCTAATCTCTGCACTATAGTTTCACGTTTCAGAGTGTTAATTACTTATCATCCTTCCCTTCTAATTCTACCCATTGGAGAATAAAGTCGGCACTGCTCACCTATAATAGGATTTCTTCACAAGTTTAAGGCCACATCTGGGATTTACCATGTGATTTATTTAAGTGCTTAACCATATGCATATAAAATACACATATGATTAGTTGCATTCTGCATATACATATGTATATATATGCATATATATATATATATAAAATCTGCACAACTGCTTTTAAAAATGTTACTGCTCTTATTGAAATTGCTTCATAAAGAGAGATGATTTAATGAGCAGCCTCTTTGGAAAAATCTCTCATAGTAATATCATTAGGCTAAGTCATAGAACTGTTAGAGATGGAAGGTGCTGCAATTTTTTTTAAAGAAGCTTTTCTTCAGTTTTGAATAAAAGTTTTTATAGTATACTCCAAGGTGAGAAAGAAAAAGAAATTATGTAAACCAAGAAGAATAAAAAAAATAAACAGAAATGGGCTGGAAATCTTGGCTTTGATTGTGGGGCAATCTTTAGCCATATCTATCATTCCATTAAAATGTATGTCTTAGTTATTCCTGATAGCTACAAATCAGACATATACTTAAACCTTGTCCTCATAGAAAAGGCATGAATATATATAAGTCATAAATTTCTTTCTAATTTTAAAAAGCAAAGGTTCTATGGAAAAATACAGGGAAGGTTATTCAGAAGTGGAGGAGCCAGCTCCCAGGACATGGTGTTAGTGGTGTTTAAACAGCATGGTCCATGTGAGATCAACGGTAGAATGAAGCAGAAGGCAATGCAGATGGCTTTGAGAAGTAAATCACCAGCATAGTGGTGATACAGATTTGGTTGAGAATAAAATGGGTAGGGGGAAAGAAGGTAGGTCATGAATGCTCCTGAAGGATGTTAACCTTTAAAGAGAAAAACATGATCCCAAAAACATTGAAAAGCCATGATTTTTTTCTTTTATTTTTTTAACTGAGGAGTGACATGATCCTATTTACATTTAGCTATATTTGGCTACTGTAAAGTAGAAGGCCAGATGGAGGAAAAAGGAGATGGAGAGAGGCCAGTTAGGAGATAAGAAAGTAAAGTGACAGGCAAATATCATCTAAAGACGTTTGCAAGAGACAGTTATGTCAAGAGAAACTGTGAGGGTTAGGATGGCATTGATAGAGTTTGTAGATCAAATGGAGAGGAGTTTAGGGGCAGGGCTTATCTACCCTCTTATACTCCTTTTGGATCCACACATGAGAGAAAAACATGTGATACTTGCCTTTTTGAGTTTGACTTAATTCACTTGATATGATAATTTCATCCATTTTCTCACAAGTGACCTAGCTGCATTCCCTTTAAGGCTGAATAAAATTCCAGTGTGTGTGTGTGTATGTGTGTGTGTGTGTGTGTGTGTGTGTACACATGTACTATATTTTCTTTATCCATCATCACCAATAGACATCTAGGTTGATTCCATAGTATATGCTGTACATACTGATTTAAAGAGATCTCTGTGACATGTTGACATGGAGTTTTTAGGATAAATATTCAGAAATGGTATCACTGGATCATGAGGTAGATCTAATTTTAGTTTTGGGGAGAGCCTCCAGATTGATTTTCATAGTGGCTGGACTAATTTATATTTCACCAGAAATTTATCAAGGATGCCTTTCCCCCTCTGTACCTTTACCAGCTTTATTTATTATTTGTTGTCTTAATCACTATAATTCTGACTGAGGAGAGGTGAAATCTCGATGAGAGGTGCCTCGGACATTCTCAAAGCACACCTCTCAGTATGTGGGAGCATTTTTTAAAAGAAGTGATTAGATCTGAAGTAGTCTGACCTAACAAATGTCCTAATCTAATAATGGGTTATGATGGATTCTAAAAATACAGTAGGTGAGTCTGGGTTGACAGAAGCAGGTGACTGGGCATTTTTCCTTTGGGCGTGTCTTGTCCAGCTCTCTTCTTGTTGCTGTTCTGTTCTGTTTCCTGTCCATCAGAATGGGAGCTGCTTCACCATGCCCTCCCCATCGCATGGAGTAAAACTTGGGAAACCATGAGCAAAATGAAACTGTTTCTGAAGGTTCTTGGTCACAGATGTGAGAGTTCTAGAAACACAGCACAGCAACAAGATCAAAGACCAGAAAACTAAGACTCTTTAAGGAGATGCAAAAAAAGCTATTGATAAAGTTCACATAATTTCATGATATTATACAATCCTACAATAAAGAAAGTATAGAGGAAACATAACTTAGAGTACTGAAAGCTATATTTGACAAACCAATATTATCCTGAAACTGTTCTATTAAGACTGAGAACATGACATTGGTTCAAACTTTCACCCACTTTTATTTAACATAGCTATGGCCTGAACAACTAGGCATAAGAAAAACATAAAGGATATACACAATATGAAGGGGAAAGCCAAGACATTTTTGTTGTAGCCATAATTTTTGGCTACTTTATTGTGTTTGTATATCTACCATCCTTATCCCTTCCACTCTAATCCTTTTCATTCCCCCAACACTAGTTAGGAGAGAAAGAAGGTTAGAGGGCTAAGGAGAAAGGGGAAAGGAGCATGGATCTACTTAGACTACTTCCTGTTTATCAGGGGCATTGAGTTCACTGGGGCAAGTCTAATCTTAGTTTTCATTTCTAATCAACAACAAGCAATCCAGCAACCAGCAATAGTAAAAGTAGTAAAGGAAATGTCAGGGAGTAGCAACAGCAGAGACCACCAGCAGCAATAGAGCAGCAACCACCTTGGCCTCTCTGGCCCTCATATTTATACCATCTCAAAGGTCCAGAACTCCAAATGTAAACTATCTGCAGCTGTAAAAAAAAATCATACCCCCTCTTTGTTTGGTGGCTGAGTCTCTAAAAACCCAGCGTCAAGGTTAGTTGACTCTGTTGGTCTTCCTGTGGAGTTTCTATTCCCTTAGAGGCCTGTAATGCTTTCCCCCACTCTTCTATAAGAGCTCTCAAGCTCCATCTACTGTTTGCCTGTGGGTGTCTGCATTTGTCTGAGTCAGTTGCTGGGTGGAGCCTCTCAAAGGACAGTCATACTAGACTCCTATCTACAAGCATAATAGAGTATTATTAACAGTGTTAGGGATTGGTGCTTTCCCCTAGAATTGGCCTCAAGTTGAGCCAGTTATTGGTTGGACATTCCCTCAAGTCTTTGCTCCATCCTCTGTTACTGCACTTCTTATAGACAGGATAAATTTTGGGTTGAAAGTTTAGTGGGTGAATTGCAGAGATTGACCCACCAACCAAAGAGCATACATGGGCTGGGCCTAGGCCTCCCACACATATGGAGCAGATGTGCAGCTTGGTCTTCATGGGGATCCAGAACAGCTGGTGAAGAGGCTAATCCAAAAGGAGTTGCGTGCCAGAGGAATATATTCTTCTAGCTGGGCTGCATTGTTGGGCCTCAGTGGGAGAGGATTACCTAGCATAGCAGAGACTTGGTGTACCAAGTTGGATGGATACCTGGGGGGTTTCCCATCCTCTTAGAGAAGAAGGAGAGGGGGGGGATAGGAGGAAAGAATGTGTGGGGGGTGACAGAGAGGGGGTAAGTGCATGGAATGTAAAGTGAATAAATTTAAAAATATATAAGTAATAAAATTTGAAAATTTAAAAAAGAAAATGATATGTGTATAAAATTAACACATAAAATGATAAATAAAAAGAAAAGTTTTATTGCAAAATTAAATCATGCCCTCTACTAGAGGAATAAGCAAGTCATAGTTAGCAGTTGTGAATAATCTGAAGCAGCCCCAAATCTCACACTTGGAATTAAAATGAAAACATAAATACATAACTGGGTTTTTAAAGAAACCAAAATTTTCACTACAATTTGTAAGCAACATATTCTTGTATATAGACAGAGCTAGAGTCAGTGAAAAGTATGTTGCAAATAATAAACAAATTGAACAAAGTAGCCTCCCTATGAGCTAATTATGTTATCTAAAAATGAAATCAAGAAATCAAGAGAATTCCATTTAAAGTGCTATAAAAGCAGCTAAGAAAAATTAATCTAAAATGAAAGATTTCTGTTCTGAAAAATACAAAGCATGGATGAATGAAATAGAAGAGACAGACATAAGCAAAGAGAAAGATAAGCCATTGTCTTGGTTACTTTTCTGATTACTATGACAAAATATCCATCAAACGCTATGAGAAGAAGGGTTTATTTTAGTTGTGGTATAGTAAGTCACAACAGGGGAGGTACAGTGGTTGGAGAATGAACCAGGCCATGTCATCTCTGCTTCTTAGTTGTATCCATTATCATCATCAGGGAGCAGGGAGTGATGAATGCTGGCTCTCTACTTCTTTCTCCTTTCCATTAGTCTCAGACCCCAGCTCATGCAATGGTAACACAAACTTAGTTTAGGTCTTTTCACCTGAGGCAAACCACTGCAAATACTTTCATAGACATGGTTAGAAGTTAGTCTTCCAGGTGACTCCAGATCCCATTAGACAGCAATGAATATTAACAATCACACTTATGTTCCTGGATTAGAATAGTCAAAATATCCATAGTACCTTAAATGAGCTGCATATCTCCCCTAATCAAATATCAATGCTTTTCTTTATAAAGATAGAAAACATGTAAACTTCATTCAAAGCCACAACAACAAAAACCCTTAGCCAATCTTGAGCAAAATGAAGAAAGCTAAAGGCATTATACTTTCTTATTTCAAAATATACTTCAAAGCTATAGTAACTAAATAAGTAAAGCATGGGTTTAAGAACTGATACCTAGGCCAGAAGCAGAACAGAAAGGTAAGAAATAATTTATAGTCAACATATTTTTGACAAAAGAGGTAAGAGTACACAATGAAGAAAGGACAAATTTTCAATAAATGTTGCTAAGAAAATTGATGAAGAATAAAAATAGTCTGTCTTCCACCAGCTACAAATATTCCCATAAATGTCAAATCTGAAGCTATCAAAGTACTAGAAAGAAATATGGAGGAAGTGTTTTAGGACCTTGCCCTTGGCAAAGATTTCTTTGAAAGGACTGCTCAAGTAACAAGAGAAAAATAAAACAAATAAACAACATTACATCAAGCTAAACTTCTGCACAGTAAGGAAAACAATTGACATAGCTAAGTACTATAATGTACAGAATGGGGATTGTCTAACACTACGGCTGGCAATGAATTAACACTCAGAACTTAAAAAGATCTTAAATAACTTAGAAAAAAAAAGACAAAACAGCAGCCACAGGCCCTCCCTTACAAATCATCCAGCTTTATAAAACAAAACAAAACATAAGTTACATATGTCTGTCGACATCTCTCAAAGAAAGAGATGAAAATGAAGAACAGGTATTCTAACAATGCCATTCCTCAGCACAGTGTAGAGCACAGAAGGATAAAGCATCTGTGCTTACTATCAAAAAGGAAGATGATGCTGGGAAGACAGAGAAAGGGAAACTGCTGGAAATTTTCACTGACTTCTGGGAATTTGTATCACTGTTTCTAGAAAAACTTGGTAGAACTGACCTACATTGTTACCACCTCACTGCCCAAAGGAAACAAAGTCTGTACATCAGAGATATTCATGATTTTATGCTTATTGCAGCAGTATTCGCAGTAGACAGGCTATGAACCAACTTAAATTCTTATCAGAAGAAGAATGAATAATGGCAATGGGCCATATACATTCTATGAAATACTACAAATCCATGAAAGAAGAACCCTTTTAATATTCAACAACACAGTTAAGACCCAGAGGATAATGTCACTGAATGAAACACATCCTGCATGGAAAGGAATAGACCACATCACCTCATCTGTGGAATTTTCAAGAGCCGATGCTATCAAGGTTGAGAGTTGTTACCAGAGGCTGGGCAGGGTACAAAACAATGGGAATGGGAGGGATTGGTCAAGAGGTACAGTGGTACAGTCAGGTGGGAGAAATAACTCCAGCTATTCTATAGCCCGATAGGTGAATGCAGTTAATAGTGGTGTGCTGTGTAACTCAAGATAGCTAGAAGAGTAGATTTTAAATGGATTCACCAGAAAGACGTAGTAAATTTAAAATGATATGTTAATTACCCTAATTAGAGCATTGCCCAATGAATAAGCAAATCAAAACATTCTACCATAAACCATAAACCTGCAGTTATCACTGCATATCAATCATAATGTAAAAAGTTAAAGACCCAGAGTAAATATTACTTCTGCTTATAACATGTTGAAAGCATCTCTTCCGAAAGTCCTTCCAAGAACCCAGGAGCCTTCATCTCATTGGATTAAGAAATGTAGAAAGGAGGGAGAGAGAGAGAGAGAGAAAGAGAGAGAGAGAGAGAGAGGGAGGGAGGGAGGGAGGGAGGGAGGGAGGGAGACAGAGACAGAGACAGAGAGACAGAGACAGAGATACACAGAGAGACAGAGACAGACAGAAACAGACAGAGATAGACAGAGACAGACAGAGACAGAGACAGACAGAGACAGAGACAGACATAGAGACACAGAGAGACAGAGACAGAGTGACAGATACAGACAAGAGGCAGAGAGAGACAGAAATGGAGAGTGGAAGAAGAAGAGAATAAACAGAATTAGAAACACAAAGATAAAATCACTTTCATTTTCATGTTGAGTAAGGTGAAATCTGGGGAAAAATTCAAAAATATATTTGAGTTGCTAAGAGGAGTCACAAAGGTGTGAGGAGGTTCTGGATAAGTTCCTCAACACTGACTGTTAGGAAAAGATGCCATCACTTACAGACTTCCCCACAGGGTGTCCAATTCTTAATATAACAAAAGTGTCTGAGACTTGGAAGAAGAAGATAAGAAAACCTTAATCAAAGTCATAAAAACCTGAACCAGTTTTGATCTGTACCACACCCACAGATGGTGTCTCATAAGAACTTATAAATAGATATGGTCTACTGAATTAGTAAAATTTGAATAAAGCAACTTCTCCACAAAGCAAGTCTAATTTCCCTTCATGTCCCAGTACAGCTACATGTTATTTCTAGAATGCCCTTTCTATAACGAAAAGTGAAACAACGTTAAATGAGGAATGGCTTATTGGGGAGCTTGGTTTAAGAGGTATGGGTCCATCAAGGTGCAGCCCTGTTGCACTGTGCCTGTGGAGAGAATGAACACCAAAACAGAGAGCACGAGGAGGCAAAACTGTTCCCACCATGGTTGTTGAGAAGTAGCAGGAGCCTCAATACCATAGAATGCCGTTCTGACTTCTTCTTTCCCAAGTTTCAACTCCCATAGTATGTCATGTCTCCTCATGAAGAAGGCATCAAAGAGTGAGCTTTAGGGGGAACACTTAAGATCCAATGAACCAGCCGGGCGGTGGTGGCGCACGCCTTTAATCCCAGCACTTGGGAGGCAGAGGCAGGTGGATCTCCG
>NW_022196910.1:19428744-19442147 GCF_008632895.1 Mastomys coucha
AAAAAAAAAGATCCAATGAACCACAAACCCTTACTGATTTGAATGCTTATTAGAAAAAAAATACTTTTCTAATATATAGGGGGAAATGCAGAAGAAAATGTCAAGTTACTTGGATAACAGAAGAATTTGTATGTCTTTAATTTTTAAAGTAAAAGAGACAGGTCAATAAAAAAAAACATTTAAAAAATGATCATATAAAGAAGACCTTCAAATATAACTCAAGAATTGTAGATAATACCACTGGAGCATCCAAACAGATCAGAACAAAGTAAAGAGATTTCCAGAGGTCAGAAAGCAAGGCCCATGATCCAAATTTGTTTTTGTGAAGTTCTACTGGAACATAGCCATTTTGTGCAGTTTTGACACTATGCTAGAAAAGTTTAGTTTTTGTGATGTACCTATGAGCTGTAAGGCCTAAGTTATTTGTTCCGATTTCTTAGAAAAAGTTTGCCAACTCAACTTATAGCCATTCAGAACACAGTTTTACAGTTATCAATATTAGAATATTTAAACTATTGGAGACTAAAAGTTTTCTTATTAGAATCTTTATATTCGTTTTCATTAGTTTTACTTAGTAATAATTCAATTAAGGTTTATATCAAGTATACATACTGTAGGTGAAAAGTGCATAAATAGTTCATGTTTCCATATTGTATTAATAAAAATCTGCCCTTGTGTCATTAAGTAGTGATCAAATGCAAGCATGCCACTTTAACATACATTAACTCACACAACTGCTCTATATATTCTAAGCTCTGAATGTAATTCACACTATTTATAAATATCAGAGCTGGGAATTGAGCCAAAGTCCCCAAGCTCAGTGCTCGGTCATTGCAACACAGGCTCGTTTCCTGTGGTGGAATTCTTAGGGCACTCACAATCCAGAACATAAAACTGATAACAGTGGAAATCATGCTGTGTGATAAATACTACTGATATATAGGGAAAAGATCTGGAGAAACAGAGGTAGAAAGAAATAATTCCACCTTGAAGGACTGCTTGTGAAAGGTAAGATCTGAACTCTAGTGGTGTGTAGTAGGTGCCCATTGGGATGAAAACAAAGAACTTTGCATGCAAAGAAATGGGACATGTAATGCTACAGAAGTGATGGCATGGATTGTAGAGGAAAGAATAAAGCTTGCAGTGACCTTAGCATTAGTGTTTGTGGTGGCGAAGGAAACCAAAATGTAATTAATAGCAAAGACCTTAAAAATAAATGGCAATCATACTGTCCAAAAATAACAAGGACCCATGGCTCATGAAGTCCTCTTTTCTTGCCACAAGAATGAGAGCCACTTGGCCAATGTTGAAATTTCTGAGAAATTAGGACCTATTAGATAGCTAAGAGGGAGAAGATGTTTAGATTGAGACTGTTAAAAAATCAAATAGTTACAATAGGCTTAGGCTCTATAGCATGGAGTGGCTCCCATGGGGGAGATACAAGAGATTTGTTAGCAGTAATTAACATGATCTGATGTGTCCAAACAAGGTGACTGAGGCAGTGAGGGAGCTGGGCCTATGGCTTGCAGTCTTTTCCAGACAGAAGGAGAAGAGATCCAAATGAAGACATGTAGTAGATTCTCCTTTTTGTGTTCCTGGGATTGTGGTATCTTCTGCTTGTATGGTCATGAACATCTGAGGACATACAATATGCAAAGAGGGTGAGATCTACAAAGAACTTGAGTTCCTTCCTCTCTTACAAAGCTAGATGGCATCTGGGGCCCTCTCATTGGTCAGTTTTTGTCCATTGTTCAGCTGTGTTCATAAATATAAAGCCTCAGACAAATAAATCAATGAATACTGGATTCCTAACTGCTGACCAGAAATACAAGGCAAGAGACATTACTCTATAATGCTGTCTGTAAACACCATCACACTCAGAGTGAGTTCTCAGCAGCAGCTCTTCCATGATGGCCGACAGGTCTCTGCACAGGGCTGAAGCACAACTCTTGAGTGGGGAAAGGTACATGTCTGTCACAGGAAAAGAAACGGATGGAAGGTTGTGATCAGTGACTCCTTCATACTTTTGCTGTAGGCAGGACCTTTCCCCTGGGGTCTTTGGGATTAGGAACATATGTGAGGAGAGGCATTGCTGGTTTGAATCAATGCTACATAGATAGTTATTAAGACTACTTGTTTCTGTGCTCTAGGGATAGGAGAGATAAGACTATATACAGAAAGAAGAGAGGAGAATGAAATAAATAACCTGCCCATGGGGAAGAAAGGGGGAATTTTGGAAAGAAGCTGTCAGTTTATCTAGTTTTGAGTAGATCTGATGTTATTAACCAGGTAAGCCATTATTTTTATTATAGCTCAGATAATCTCAGATGATAATGGTGATGATGAGGATGATGATGATAATGACGATAATTAATATTACTATTACTATCACCACCACCACCATCACCATGACTACTATTTTGCAACAGTTTTTCATGTAGCCTAGGTCTTAATCTGACCAAAGACAGCCTTGAACTCCTGACCTTCCTCCCTCTGCCTCCCAAGTCTGGGATTACAGACATGCACTACCAGGCCTCCTTCATCTTAGATTTTAAAGGTATATTGGATATTATGTTATCTATCTGTGATATGAGTATTCCTTATTCCTAACAAATGACCACATACACTCACCTACAACACAAGGCTAATCGATCAACCACATCTTACATGATACATATAGACCATGTGTGCCTATGTTTTGGTCAAGGACTGGCAGAATGTGAAAAGCTTAAGAGGGGGGATATCTGTTTCAACCTCAAATGAGAGGGTGTTGCAAGTTTCCTTCATCTCCTTGTATTTGATTTTGTTCCACAAGTGATACAAAACTCCTTGTTTTGACAGCTCATTACAGAAATGAGTACAGCTCAGTTGCCAGCTCATAGAATCCCAATTATAAATTGTTCTTTTAATAGCAGTACACTTTTGACTAGCTCAGAATGCTTTTATCTCGTCTTCATGAATATTACTATAAAAAATAAACCAAGTAACTGGTGTTAGCATATGGATTTTCTACTATCAGAATGATAAATGTAAAATCAGTGATTAATAGTCCTGTAAGTAGACTCCTCCCTGCTGTGCAGATGGTCATATACAATGACCTCTTCCCAGATAGGTACACTCATACTTTCTCTTGAGAAGCCTATATAAAACAAACACTCCGGGCTTTTTCTGCCATGTCAGATGCTTGACATCATGTCTTAGATTGGCTTGATCTTGCAAGTGTAGGAACTAAACTCCCTATACACATCTCCCTTTTTTTTTTTTTTTGGAACTAAATGCCAGTCTACCTTCAACTCTTTAAACATTCTTGCTGCAGCATTTTCTCTGTCCAATCACATTAGGGCAGTGACAGGCCTGTGATTGGACAGGAATAAAGAGGTAGAGCTAGAGTTGGAGGAGGAAAAAGGGCAGGGGCAGGAGGAGAGAGGAGATCATCATGGAGGCAGATGATGAGGAAGAGTCAGACCCCATGTGGTTATACAACCAAGCAAAGGTTTTTATAAAATAGATTAATTGGGTTAGAATATTGTCTTTATTATTTGGTTCTGAAATTATTGTATGGGCATCTTGTAGTTGTGATCTTATTATTAAATAAACCTGATTAGATAATTAAGCCTTAGGAATCATGCTTTACCAGGTATTACACTTTAGATGAATGATTGTAGGGGTATGTAAAGAGTTGCATGTGAGCGAGATGTTGTGAATAGCTGGGAGAAAATCACAAGAGCCTGCTGGGACATGGTGATGTCTGGACTGTACCAGCTCAAGAACAGTGGCCCGGAGGGAAAGTTTATGGGTTAGATTCATTTTATATAATTCCTGCAACACATTCTGACTACAAGTCTTTTCACTAGACTTCTGTTATCTTTACATCTGCTCTTAGACATATGACTCACTTTCTTAGGCTATGCAGATTCTTACATGCATACATCCACTCTGCATCAACATCAATGGGCTTTCTTCCCGCTGACTGTCAATTTACTAAATCTGTCTATCCCCTTTCAAACTAACTTCATCTTCTAACTTGTCTAGATGGGATTCAACCTCCTCTAGAAACAGGTAAGTTAAGGACTCCTGCCAGAAGTAAGAAGTAGAAAAAAAAATAATGAAATACGACTGACCTAAGCGTCTTACAGTTAACTCATGACTGTGTGTGCATTTTATATTTTCCCTTCGAGGAGGTCATGTGTGGCACCAGAGCTTTTGGGACACACAGCAAATGTGCTAGGAGCCAATTTGCATTTTTTTTTTTTTTGCATTTCAGTGAAAAACTGGAGCAGAAAGTGATGTCTTCTCTTCCTGTCCTTTTCACACCTTCCTACTTGAAATCTTATAGGATGGAAGGGTATGCAGATGCCATACTTACTAGGGTTTGCTGGACAGCAAACCCTCCCAAATTTAGTTGATTGGTTTATTTAGCTCATGATTTTATATATAACGATTTGGGTGGGGCTTAGACTGGTGAGTCTGTAGATTCTGTCCATTTGACACGTACATCTGGAGTTAGTTGCCAGGTCAATGAGAAACCACTTGGTTTGCAGAGTGGGTAGAATGTACAGTTGTGGCTCCCATTTCTATTCCACAAGGTTTTTCATCCTTCAATAAGTTATCTTGGTTAGGAACAATAGAAGAATGTGAATGGATGTACTCAATTTCTCTACAAGCTCAAGCTGCAAACCTGTGTAATCTTTCCCCCCAGGTGCATTGACTAACCCAGGCTAGATGTCAGGCAGTCCAGACCCAGGGGTTGAACATTTAATTTTGGACTCTTGCTGAAAGACATACACAAGGAAACATGTCTATTTCTTCCATCTGCCACAAATACCAAGATGACTATGGGACCACCTACCTCTTGACTTCCTGCAGCATAACTGATAAATGTCTTTATGGCTTAACTCACCAGGGGATGTTGCTTTTGTTTCACTGAAGGAGTTCTAGTAGCTGGCCATCAAACCAAAGAAGGAGGCTTCCTCTAAAAAATAAATAGTTCAAGTTAACCTCTAGCTCAGAACCTCCACACTCTTGGAGCTACTTTCAGTACTGGTCTGCTGGGCGGATGGCTCATTTTCTTCAGACAGCTTTTCAGAGAATCAGCATTTCTCAGGTGTGTGCTTGATTTCCACTTTGAATTGTTGGCCTCTCAGCTCCTGTCAAGGTCACTGGGATAATCCCCATCCCCAGCTGTGTGTGCACTGGTCTCATAACAGGACTCAGAAAAAGCAGGTCTGGGCCATGTTCCTTTATCCATCGCCTTTTCTTCCTGGGCCCTTTTCTCTCCTCCAGCACTTGCCACTCTGCCTGGTGTGCAGCTGCACACAGACTTTGTTAATTGAATACAAGGATAAAACTTTAAACAAGACACAATAAGGACTGTATCAACTAGACAGTCATTTGTCTTAACAAATATCTATTCTTAGATTTCACAGATCCCAAGGAAGAACAGAAGGGCTCCAAGTAATTTATATCTCATTATGAAGTCGTTTTAATCATGTTCCTACATTGGTGAACTTGATGTCTTAACATTTGCCTTACAGGTATGTGTTAGATACACTTTGTTCTGGACAATCAATAAAATGCCACGAGCACCTTGTCTGGGTTTTCTAGAAATGGAATTCTCTTCCCTGGGGGCATGGTTTTCAAATACACCCCAAGTATTCCAAAGTCTACAAAGTGAACCAACTTTTTATCAACTGCTAATACTTGTGCTACTATAAACCTGTTTTAATAATGCCAAGGTTGGGGCTATTATACAACCAGAGGCAGCCCTCCTAGGCCTAGGAAAGTGCTGAAATGAATTACTGTGCTGGGTCCTAAGTTTATGAAACCAGAGTTTCTGTCTTGATATTTTATTCTCACAGAAACCATCACAAAGGACCCTGGTCACCATAATAAACCTGGACTGATATTTCCTCATATGCTCTGCCATTCATGTATTCTGTCTGTCTGTCTGTCTGTCTGTCTGTCTGTCTCTATGTCTGTCTCTATGTCTGTCTCTGTGTCTCTGTTTCTGGCTCTCTATCTGTTTCTTTCTCTGTGTGTCTCTGTCTCAGTCTCTGATTATGTCTCTCTGTCTCTTTCTAAAGGCATTTTAGTGTGTTTTCAGTGGTCATGATTTTGCGGTTTTCAGGCTTCAGAGCACCTAAATAATAACAAGCCCATTCAACCAGAGCTATTTCCACTGCCCAGAGAAAGCTAAACTGAAGGGCATGTTTTCTTTGTGCTTAGAAGTACTTAAAACAGAATGGACCACTGTAAGGAGACACAGACCCAGAATTTGTCAGCAAAATGAAGTGCTCCATAAAGAATTCACTTAAAAAGAAGAAGAAGGCCACAGAAAGGAAAGAAGAATAGAGAATCAGATTTGACTTCTTCATTGTGCTGCATAAATGCCTCCTGAATAAGTAAATGAGGTTGGGCAGAAACTGCCTTCATGTCTCTCATTTTGACTTCAGAGTCTCACCAACATGACTACCTAAACAGGAGCTGAACAAGGATAACAATAATAGACATACTAATAAGGGCAGTGTGTTGGGGAGAACCCAGAAGGTCTCAACCCTATACAAACAAACAGAAACAGGGACAAGCACACTAATTGGTTATCTAAATACATAAATATGAGGAACATCGAGTAGACTGAGCAGTTTGTACTAATGTATTTAGGAATACGTACTAATGGAACAAAAAGTGGTGATGAAGTTGTGAAAACTAAAGGAGATGCATATATGAGGGTTTAAAATGAAGAAAAGAAAAGGAGAAATGGTATAATTATATTAAATCTCAACAAGTAGAAAAAACTATCATAGTTAATGCTCATATACAGCTAAAGCTGATAAACAGTGGAATGGGGACTTTCTATTCAAAGAAGACCCACGGAGCAACAGCACTGTACACTATCTAGAAGTGTCCTGGAATCAACCTGTACTAGTATGGAAGATCCAGTTGTGTATGTCCCTTCTTGGTGTTCATTGGTGCTTGGTGGGTAGTTGAAATAGAGGAGTACAGTTATAATTGGTAAACTCCTTCTGATCCCAGATCAAGAACTAGCTGCTAAATATTTACCAGCACATCATCAGTTAGGAGCGGAGGGAGCATATTAGAAATTTAGCATCTCAGACTCCCTATCTCAATCAATGCTTTTCTAATTTGAATATTCATGTGAACTGCCCGAGACTCTTACTAGTATGGTCAAACTTTCAGCATGTGTTCAAGGCACTTTAAAAGGCATCTTCATGCTGTCTGGAGTTGATAACCTGCTGACAAAGGAAAAATTAGTTTTTTTCCAGTGGAGTTTCACTGAGTATGTTAACCCCACTTCAGTGCAACCCCATGGCTAGATTGGCCAACGCAAAACAAGCTCAGTGGTATTTCTAGAGACTTTTTGTCTCATTTTATTTTGTTGAGCATTTTTTTTTGGTCTTATTGGTAAAACAACAATATATTATTGTTTTCTGGTTTTGTGGTTTGTGGGTGGTGGTAGTGGTGGTGGTGGTGTGTGTCTATGTGTCTCTGTGTTTCTTGTTTTTTTTTGTTTTTGTTTTTGCTTTTTAAAGAGAAAGAGAAGTCTTGGAGTTGAATATATGGGGAAGATCTAGGAGAAGTTGGGGGAGGGGAAAACATGATCAGAATACATTGCATGAAAAAAAGCCAATAAAAATATGCACTTTATAGAGCAGCCATGAGGAATAGAATCCAAAACTCTCAGTGGATATCTAAAGCTATGAAGAAGAGAGTCCACTACATAAATATTGCATTTTGAGACATGAGAGTAAAGCTTGCATATATTTAATTTTCCTTTTTTCCTTCTTTATGATGTCATAGGTTCAGATTTGTTCTTGTCAGAGATTTTAGTTTTTTTTTTTTTTTATTAAGTCAAGAATCTTCACTTTTTTAATGAAAGAAAGCACCCTCTGGCATCCTTTGCTAGTCCAAATGGGCAGTATGATGACTTTTGTACTTTGAAGTCATTATTGTGTAAAGTATGGGTTCCTTGAATACAAATATTGAGACACTACAGCAATCCAATACTTCATGAATAGGCAAGTAGCATATTTAGCATGGCTACAGTGAACAAAGGGATGACCTGTGTTTGGGGATACTGAGAATGATGCACAATTTAAAAGTGAGAAGTTGTTTGTGGCTGGCATTTCCCATGTGTTGTCTTTGATTAGAGTTGTCTTTGGGTGCGTGAAATTGTAGCAAGTCAAATTGCAGGTTAAGGGGGTGGGGCTATTATGTGCTGCACTGCAGTGCTGTAACCACTCCAAGTCCTCTAATTGAATGTCTCCAAAGAACCCTAGGTCCCTTATACCTACTCCTCTTTAGCTTGCATTGATTATTTCACTATTTGTTCTCACTGCTAAATTCAAATACAATCTCTACTATCTTAAGAAAAAAATAACTATTCTGCTTATTTTCCTCCTTAAATTCCATCTAGGATTCTCCTGGGGTAGTTCTTTAATTACTTATTTCTTTTATTGCCATTAATCCATTTTTTGGTATAGTGATAGAATATTACAGGCAATTTATAAAGAATAGATATTTGGGTTCTGGAGAGCTGACTTGGGGCTGAAAGCACTCACCAGATAAGCATTATGGCCAGAGTTTATGTCTTCATAGTTACAGAAAGCCTGATGAGGTAACACAGGTCTCTAATATCAGTGCTCCTACCACTGATGTGAGGGACAGAAGAATCCCTGGAAGCTCTCGGCTCAGCTGGTTTGGCAGTACACAGCTGTAAATAAGAGACCTAGTCTCAAGCAATATAGATGGGCAAGATGGACACCCAAGGTTGTATTCTGACTTTCATGTGCAGCAAAAAAGGAGAAGAAGAGGAAGGGGAAGGGAAAGGAGAAGGAGAAGTAAAAGAAAAAGAGGAAGGAGACAAAGAAGAAGAAGAAGAAGAAGAAGAAGAAGAAGAAGAAGAAGAAGAAGAAGAAGAAGAAGAAGAAGAAGAAGAATATGATAGCATCAACAACACCAAAGAAAGAAAGAGGAAGAAGAGATGAAGAAAAAACAATTTGGCCATTGGTTCCAATGGCTGGTGGTTCATTTCAAGTCTGAGAGAATGGTTCTTCACATGGCATCATTCATGACAGATGGGGGAAGTACAAGAGAGGACAAGAACCAAAGAACAAGTAAAGAGCCAACATAGTTTCCATCACAAATACACTCTGGAGTGTATAGTCTGAACATGTGAGAACATGGTGTAGTCATGAGGACAGAGCTCTTGTCATGACCTCTTTGGGCCTCACCTCTCAACACCATCACACTGGAAACTGAGTTTCTAACACTTAAGTTTCTTGAAAACAATTAAACCCGAGCAACCACCGAGGTCCTAGCCAACTCATCACATGCTTTATGATCCTGAAAAGGTGGATAATATGAATTCATCTGTGGCCCTGTATGAAGCAGCATCTAGTAGGTGCTCAGAAAATGTTCATTGAATCTGTAGATTGCTCCAGATTCATCTTGAAGCTTCTAAAACTGTAGTTATCTCTAATAACACATATCTGGACAAATGTGTAGGAAAATCCCCATAATAGGTCTAACTGACAAAAAGGGGGTACTTTTCTGGCTATGATCTCTGCCTAAATACTTAGAGATACTTAGGAATAACTGAAAATTAAAGGCCATTGCTGCTTGTTTTGTTGAATAATACATCTGCAAACTAGAAAACTGCATGTCTATTTTATTTACCAGCACAAATGCCCATTTGCTCACAGACATAGCTGTTTGCAAGCAAATTTCATTCCCATGCAAAACAAATGTAAATTTGGCATTAAACAAGTGCCAATTATTTCCTGAATGTGGAAAGGAAAGGAAGGGCGATTTAACAGATAGAGGCTCTGGGCGAGGAAGCAGAGAAGGCGGCCTAGCTCAGCTGCACAGGGCTTTTTCATCATAAGGAGTGAATGTTTAATCCGCTTAATTGGGTGGGCATTCACTGTCAGTGAGCAGAGGCCCAGTGTTCCGTGTAGTTTTCTTTCCCTGGGAGATGGCTGCTGTGACCTTCGACAGTCTCCTCCACGGGCTGCTGGAAAACAGGAAGCTAATTTGGGTTTGTTCTCATGTTTCTTTCATGTGGAGGAGAGAATTCGTTTGATAAGCCCTATGTCAGTTTTTATTGTGAAGCCTGATTACTGTGATTAATTTTAATACTACTAGTTACCATTTATTAGGGGCTTCTGAGATGCCAGGCAGAATGCTGCTTCAGGCTTTGTGTCTCCAACTGAAGTGTTAACTCTCACCATAGCCTTGGAAGTGACACACTGTGGGCTTTTTGTGCAGAGCAGGAATCAGAGGTTTGGCATCAAGTCAGATATAGGGCATTGTGGTTTATATGTGCCCTGGACTTCCCAAGGCCTCTGGCTTTTTACTAACCTTACATAGATCCTTCCCTTATTTCTGTCCTACTATGTATGTATGTATGTATGTATGTATGTATGTATTATTATGTATCTATTACCTGTCTGTCTATTGTATGTATATCTATAAATATCTATTTATCTTCTCTCATCTATTATTTGTCTGTCTATGTCTGTCTGTCTATCTATCTATCTATCTATCTATCTATCTATCTATCTATCTATCATCTATCATCTATCTTTCCCATCCTCTGGGCACTCATATATAATACATATAATGCATATAAGTATATACCATACATGTATTGTATATGCAATAATACATGGAACAGACTATACAGTGAGTTACTTTTTCCTTTTCTAGAAGTAGATATGCATTCAATGATACATAGAGTACTACTTGTGCTAGATAATCCAACAGGCACCGGTTACTCAGCTATCAACCAGGAAGTTCAGTCCTGGCCTCTTCGAATTCTATGCATCACCTATTGTATACCAGGTGCCATTCTGGAATCTGAGGCAATGAACAGAATCAGGCTTACCATCTGCATGTGGGTGTTCACAAACAACTGGAAATCTGTAATTAATCTCCATGGAAATAACAATAGTATTCGCTGAGCATTTATTATGTGTGGGATTCTCCTAAGCTCTTTGCAGATATTAACAGAACTGATTTCATTGGGTTTTTTCACTTCAGTTTGGTAAAGGAAGGAAGGAAAGGGGGAGAGGGAGAGGGAAAAGGAGAGGAGAGAGAAAGAAAGAGAAAGAGAGAGAGAGAGAGAGAGAGAGAGAGAGAGAGAGAGAGAGAGAGAAGTAGTTTGTGATGTGTTAGAACGGTGGGTCGCAGCAGAACATACCACACTAGGCCCAAGCAGTTCCATGTGTAAGAGGTTTAATTGAGAGGGAGAGAGGGGGAAATAGCGTGGAGAGGAGGGAGAGAGAGAAAGATGGAGGAATGTTCCCCATATATTATGGGTTGTCCCGTAGTGGCCACAGGTAAAGGTGGGAGGTGAGCTCAATGGATTCTAGGAATATGGTGGCTGTCGCCCTGGCAACAGGTTTGTGGACCTGCCCATGCATCACCACAGGCTTTGGATGCTCTGATGCTAACAGTTTGTGTCCAGTAACTTCTTATAGTGAATGGGAGTTACAATGCAAACACAGACCACAAATCCCAGGTTAAAGCTTTTCAGGAACTGCATGCACAAGCTGCAGAACTGAACACAGAAAAACCTCTTATGGGCAAAGATCACCTCTGAAGATGTAGTATATTTAGGATCAGAGAGTTGAATATCACCAAAATGTCTAACTGCAGTGGGAGAATCCTAAGTAAATGTTAGTGCATTAAAATGTTGCAGGGTCTCAACAGCCACCTATAAGAGCAAAATGTGTTCCATGCTCCTCACAGTCAGCACCAACATGCATCTGGCTGTATGTTCTCAGGGCCAATATTTAGAACGTCTTTCTGCCTTTCTTCTGAAAAAATATTTTTGGGAACTTCATGTATGACTATAATGTAATTTTTCAAAAAATGGTTCGGTTTTATTTCATGTGTATATAAGTGTTTGCTTGCATGTGTGGGTACGTACCCTGTGCATGCAGTATCTATAGAGGACAGAAGAAGGCTCTGGATCCACTTGGACTGGAGTTGTAGAAGCGTGAGCAACTTTGCGGGTGCTGGAAACTGAGCTGGCTCCTCTGGCAAAGAAACCAGTTAACCGCTGAGCCATCTCTCTGGTGGTTCGGTTAATCACTCTCCAACTCCACTTCAGCTTTTAATTTTGTTTCTTCTGTAGGCTTAACTACCTTTTTCATTCTTATTATTTCCTCATAGAAAACACTCTCACTGATACTGTTAAACCTGAGAATCACAAAGAGAAAAGATCAAGTCCATGATTGTCCAATTAAAGCAAGCTGTAGTGGGGGGCACTCCCGGGACCAGCAGAAGGATGCCTCATCCTAAATCAGGATTTGAGAGAGCAGCAGCCGCTGGCCTCTTGAAGTCCCTTTTATAGGAGAGGTAAGGTGTTCACAGGGATGCGAGAGTTGGCTGTTATACTTTGCTTGAAAGATGAAATGGACAGGACAAGGGTAAGGATGTATACATCGTGTGAATGGGGTTGCAGTTTACATCGGATCTAAAAAAACCAGGAACTTATTCTTAATTACAAATAAAACCCTTCTTTAATAAGGATTTAACACAGGACAAACAGATTTTTTTTTCTTTAACTAGGATTTAACACAGGACAAATCAGGAATGTCTTCTTAATTTCAAATAGAAACTTTAACTTGCAAGGCTTAGCATAGGACAAATAGAAATTTACTCTCAACTGTCTTAAGTGCAAACAGAACCCTGCAAGGTGTATCTTTCATGTTTTGGTCTCCTGTTAACAGGCAAGGTATATTGTTCTTGTTTTGATTTCACAATATATAAACTAAGCATACCAATGGCATACCAAACTCAGGAATCATGAAGGATGGAGAGGTGGAAGCCAGAATAAGATAGTTCCTTTCCTCTAATTAATTACAGGTTTCCCATGATAATGAGAGGAGGGGCAAGGCATATATTATATCCCACTCTCCTCCTATAGATATTTATAGTCTTGCAAATTGTTTCTTTGATCTGGTTTGAAGTAGATATTACCTTGTTACCCATAGTGTAAGGCTATTGCAATCTAATCATGTCTTCAATATAGTCCTATGGACACCCAAGAAAAAGCAAAACAGGCAAAGGAGAAGGAGAAAGAAATGTCAAGGATGTCATGTTTTTACAGGTAAAACCATAAACTGGAACAGGGAGAGTCTTTTAATTTTATTAGAAGGCCAATGTAGTAAAATGGCCCCTTTTGGGGGTGGTGGGGTTCAAGGCAGGGTTTCTCTGTGTAGCCCTAGCTGTCCTGGAACTCACTCTATAGATCAGGCTGTCCTCGAACTCAGAAATCCGCCTGCCTCTGCCTCCCAAGAACTGGGATTAAAGGTGTGTGCCACCACTGCCCAGCCTTTTTTTTTTAATGGCTCATTTTTAATGACTTGTACAAA
>NW_022196910.1:19442339-19475618 GCF_008632895.1 Mastomys coucha
AAACCGATAAAATTGTGCATGCACAGTAAGATACGCCCCAGGCCAAACCTGTGTTTTACCTCTGAAAAACACCAGCAGCTCAGAATGTATCATTTGTATATCATGTGGATTGATCACCTGTGCTTTCTTTGCCTGTTCACCTAATCTTGAATTATTATTATAGTTGAATGTCCTTAAAGCTATTGGGAAGGAAAGCAGGGTATCAATAAACTAATTAAAATATGATTTTTCTTATAGCTCACATTTTTCTCTCTTACCCTGTTATCCCAAGTTTCATTCATTTTCTCTCAGTGCAGGCCTCACCTGCTCATGTCTGGTGATTATTTTTCTAGATAGAAAGTAAACAATTAGGAGTTGAAGTGGATAAAAGGCTTCCATTCCTTGCCTCCTTGCCGATGGCAGGCAACTTTAGTTGAATTCTGGCTTGGGGAAATAGGCAGCAGTTTGAAAGAAGTAAACGCTGCAGGGGCCAGCTCAATCCCCCGGGTTCTGAGAGCAAAGGCCAATTAGCCAGAAGTTGACTAGGGGCTAAATTCATAGGTCAAGATACAAATTGTAAAATTATCCAGGTTGCCAAGTTAGTCAAAGTGAAAATACATTCACCCTAAAGACAATAGTCAGAGGGAGAGGCCAAGGGAGATGCTGAGCTTCTCTGGAACCAAGCCACAGCATGTGTATACAATGCCTTTTACCACAGAAATTCCTTTTCCCCTTTCCTGGAACTTTCCATAGACATCATGCTCACCCTTTCTTACTGAACACAACTCCTCTCATGTCTTGTAACTTCTATGGATTTCACAAGAATTTCATTACGTCTTCTTTTGCTATGTGTTTAGGGTTTTGATACAAGGCCAATGTAATACAAGGCTAAGTCTCATATTCCTCATGTAGCTGTAGATGGCCTCGAACTCCTTCTGCATCCACCTTCCGGTCCAGGGATCACAGGCATACTCCATCACGTTTAGCTTTCCTCAGCCAAGTACCAGTACCAGAGATGTAGCAGTAAGGAGAGCTCCTTATGTATTTGATCTCTGGGCTGCAAGACTTTCAGAGAAAGAGGCTGGGTTTTCTAAGAATAGATTCAGACTTCTAAAGGGGATCCATGCTATTCTGTGTCTCCCCTTACCCCTGTGGACGGCACATGAAAGCATTCATTCGAAAGGAGCATGTTTCATCCCCAAACTGGCCCCAAGCAATTTCTATGAAATGGTTGTCATTTTTTTTAACAAATGTGCTCTGCATCCCTTGTAATGCTAATAAAATTATTATGCAGAGGAGACGCTTCTCAAGTCTACTGATAATTTTCTTTTTTCTTTTAAACATCAAAAAGGACTGTTATATATATATTTTAAGACATACCACCCACCAGAATTTCCTTAAAAGGCTCACAGGTCTGTGTTTCAATCCCAGATGGAAACATCAAGCATCTTTGTTCACTCATTCATTCATTCATTCACCTAAGAGAACCATACAGTGAAAGGTATGATTTGCTGATAACGGTATCAATTCCTGTATAATTTGTTAAGAGTTGAGAAACCATTTTGTGTCAATTCCTACTCTAGATGGAAAGGATCAAAGGACCAGCCTAGAGCTTGAGGATGTGGCTCAGTGAAAAAGCAGTTGCCCATAGTGAATGAAGCCCTTTGTTCAACTTCTTAGCATGACACAAAGGACCATCCCTATATAAGGTCATAGGACAGGTGGCAAAGAATACAGTGGAGGTTTAAATGTGATGGTGACTAGTGATTTCCCAAAGTGGGGAAGGACACCTATGGAGGATTCCTCTCAAAATATCGAGGCAGCGAGGTCTAATGCAATCTATGACAAAGAAGGTTTCTAACATTAGGAATGGAGTGCAAAGCCATAAGCCCATTAGAGAGCTAAAGTCATTTGTCCATGTATAGTGAAATAAGAAATGGAGAACACCAGGCATGGCGGTGACAGAATCGATCCTCAGGTTTGATGAATGATGCACATTTTCTGAGAAGTGACTATACTTTGCCGGGAGGAGAGTCACTGCCTGTTACTGCTTTCATATAGTAGAGAATCATCAATAAGACAAGAAAACAGATAAACAGGATTATGAGTCAGTCTGGCGTCTGGTGACCATTCTATTCTAGGATCACTCACCACCTCTCCACAATGTCTTCAGAGGATCATACCACTCCAAGAATCTTCTGCCCTGAGTGATATTTAACAGGTTTCAACAGAGGTACATCTTGACCCTGTGGTTCTGGGACAACTTTTCTTATCACCAGTCTTTCTAGAAGAACATGAGGTGAACTTGACTTCTCAATAACATTCTTTTAAAAGCACACTGCCAAATACATGCTGGGAGTCGGGGTTACTCTCCATCCATTTCTATTATTTTCAAATTCCAGTGTTTCTTAAATTTAAACTAGATTCTTCTGGAAACTTCCCACTATATTGTTCTTCTTCTTCCCCACCCCCCCTTTGAGATTAGAAGAATATTCCATTCTGGTGGTTCTCCTAACTTTACAGTACCTCCTTCTTGATCAACTGGGCCAACCCTTCTGTCTGCATGACACTCAGTAAATTAATTCCTTGAGGTAGAAACTGCTATTATTCTCTCTTTACACACAAAGAACTTGAGACTTGTATCACAATGCTTAAAATAGCATTCACTTATTGGAGTTCTGTTTCTGCTTTCCTACACACACTTTTGTTTCTCCAATGAAGTTGAGTCAAGTCATAATCTTAGAGACCTTTCAAATAAAGACACAGCTAAAAAAATCCCTTATCTTTACATAGCATTTACAGTGAGTCAGATACAGTCCTTAAACTTCATATGTATTAAACTCTATAAGGCTCCTAGAAGGTAGGTTCAGTTAAGAAAGCTAAGCAATTGGCATCTCTCTGTAGGTAACATGAAATTCCAAACCAGTTTTGAGATCGAGAGAGTTGGGAGGAGTGTGACAACATTCAACTACAGTAAAAATATAAATTCTAGAGCTAGAGAGATGGCTCAACAGTTAAGACGGCTTGCTGCTCTTCCAGAAATCCCAGTTTAGCTCTCAGTGCCCATGCTAGGCAGCTCACTTGGGCATATGTACTCATGTGTACATACCAACACACAGTCACCAGCCTGCCACTATACCGCTAAGGATGGTATAGATTCAAACTGCCAAAGCCCTAATCCAATCTGTTTGTGTTAGATTGGTTGCTTAGTCATTACACTGTTGCAGTAGGTTGTATGGGAAGAGCCAGGGATGGGTGAGAGAGTGCTACTAGGAAGCTACTGCAGCCAGCCAGGCAAGCAAGAGCATATACACATAATATATATGTGTTTTTCCCAAGAAATATGGGGATAGATGGGAGGGATTGTATGGTACATGGAAACACATCACTAGGCTGTTAAGGATGGCATATACTCAAAAAATGGCCAAAGCCCTAATTAAGGGGAGGGTTAGAAATAATATGAGATAGGAATGAATGTAGACTTAGTGCAAGCTAAGCATTGCCTAACTATCCAAATGTTCACTGAGCATTGTGTGGCTCACTGAAGGTGGTAGGAAGTGTGGCTGTTTGGGAGATTCTTTGTATGAGAGACTCCATAAGCAGTGTGTTTAGCTGTATCTTGAAATTTGGGTATTTAGCCTCTCACTCTGGCTCTGTGCCCTGTGAGTCTTAATTAACAGCATTCTCCTGGGTAAGCGGTTACCCTGCCAGGAGCTACCCTGGCCTCTGCTGCTTTCCACAGATGATGCTTGCTGTGCTGTCCCCTCCTGCCTGCAGCCCAATCTGGCCAAGGGAAGAATATTTCAGCGGCTGGCTCGGTGGCCACTCCACAATTGCTATTCAGCGACATGGCAACACCCTTCCCCTTCTGCCAGGCACCAGCTGCTGCATGCTGGGAAAATAGGAACTTAAATTGTTCTTGGCTGAGTCTTTCAGCAACTTGGCAGTCCTGAACTCATGGATATTTTGATACTTTCCACACCATGCCTGTGTCACCTGCACTTCCTTGACTGATACTTAGAGGCTGCAACTAGTATTAGCTCTGGTAATCATAGCTTTTTATGGTGGATTTCTTCATCTTGTTGTTTATGTTTCTCTCTTACTTGGCAGTTAACAAATTTGTATTTTGTGCCCATTATAATTATTCCAGAGTTATGTGGGATGCTGCAGACATGATGCTGAATGAAACCTATTTTGATGTTAAGGAACTCTTAGGCTATTTGAGGAATAGAGGAAGGACTTGATGAATAAGGTAAGGAATGGCGTACATAACAGTGAGACACACAAGGTACGATGGGAGTGGAGGGTGGGGAGGCACGATGGATGGCAAATAATGATTGACCAACATAGAGACTGCACTGAGGCATTGAACAGGGGTCTTCCATGGTAAGGAGACATTGTTTACATAATGTCATGGCTGCTTGGAGGGACACAGCAAGGAGGATTGGGGGTCTTATTTGGGGAATCAGTAGACTGTGTTTTGAGTTTAGATGGCAGCAAATAGTTCCATGTATCTACAAACACAAAGGAAAGATGTTAGGGATGGGGAAAGGTTTGGGAGAATGTTGAGAGAGAATGCTAAAGAGGGAATGTTAACACATTGATAAACATAACCAGATGCAACTTTGGAAGGAGAGGGTTCATTTCATCATATACTTCTATGTCGCACTCCATCACTGAGGAAAGTCAGGGCTGGAACTCAAGGCAAAAACCGAAGCAACAAGCATAGAGGGATGCTGCTGCTTCACTCTCCATGGCTTGCTTAACTCACTTTCTTATACTTTCCAGGACTACCTATGTAGGGGCGGCACCACCTATGGTGAGTTAAGCTTCCCATATCAATTATTAATCAGAAAAACTTCTCATGGACTTGCCTCTAGGCTGGTCTGATGGAGGCAGTTTCTCAATTGAGGGTATCTCTTCCCAGGTGACTCGAGCTTATGTCAAGTTGACAAAAAACGAAGCAGCTCAAGAAGCAAAGGTGTAAATCATCAAAACCTTCGATATCATAATTCTAGAGCTTGGAACTGATCCACAAGATGACAGAAAGAATTTCGCAGGTTTAAATGGGGTGGAGTGTGTTATATTGGCTCCTTAGATGTTATGCTGCAGCAGTGGGAAGATTAGATGCAAAAAGCAAGAGAGGGATGAGGGAGCTCTGTAGCCAGTCAAGCAGGCAAAACACATGGAGAATGCATAAAACACACTGTGAGAGTCAAGAGGAAATTAATTCATGGGATTTATAAAAAGGTCAGTTAGATGAGATTTGATGACTGAATTGAAAGAAAAGAAAAGATGACAAGGATTTCCTAGGCACAGAACTTGACCCACTCTGAAAATAAATTTTCCAGAATATACTTCATCACACCATCACATTAGCTTTTGTCTTAGTTACTGTTTTCCTGCTGTGAGGAGGCATCATGACCAAAGCAACTCTTTTTTACTATTATTATTGTTATTATTATTATTATTATTATTATTAGATGTTTTCTTTATTTACAATATCTCCTTTCCCAGGTTCCCCTCCAAAAAAAAAAAAAAAAAAAAAAAAAAAAAAAAGAAAGAAAATAAAGTAAAATAAAAACAAAAACTAAAACAAACCCCTGTTCCCTCCCCCCTCTCCCTGCTCACCACCTCACCCCCTCCTGCTTACTGGCCCTGGCATTGCTTATAAGGAAAACATTTAATTGGTTCAGAGGTTCAGTCCACTAACATCAAGGCAGGAACATGGTGGCATCAAGGCAGGCATGGTGCAGGAGGAGCTGAAGTCTGCTAGCAGAATACTGGCTTCCAGGCACTCCCACAGTGACACATCTACTCCATCAGGGACACACCTTCTAATAGTGCCTCTCCCTGGGCTGAACATAAACAAACCATCATAGCTCCCAAGACACCACAATCAATTTCCCTCAAATTTCTTGTCTTGAGGTTCCTTTTGCCTAATGTTTTCTAATAATATTAAGTAAATCCTTAATCCCAGAGGGATCTGTCATTGGTAAAAACCAAACATCTTGATGGCTATGAAGGATCTATGGCTACTGGACATAGAACCTTTCTGTCTGTCACCACACTCAGGACTACCTTCAATGTAAAGTCTTTGAAGTACTTATCTGATCCCCTTAGAATATATCATGTTTGTTTCTTCTTTGTAGTGAGAGGAAATGGTTCTAAAAGGTGGTAAATCTCCTCCATGGTAACACATCCACCAATTAACTGGATAATTGGCCAATATCAATTTTCCCTTCATTTGGATGTCATCTCTGAAGCCATGGCCACCATTCCCAGCAGCCTCTACACTCTCTCTCTTTTCCAGCCTGAGTCAATCCTAACCATTTTCTCATCTTGCTCACTGTCTATTAACTCAAGGATTTATTGTGTCCCAGTCAAGTGCTGACACTGGTCTAGCATCTGAGCCTATGCAGGGATTAGAACAAAGTAGAGAAAGACAGGCTTCTACCTGTGGTGAGAGGAAACAGAAATGAGTACCCGAACAAATCAATAATCCAGATAACTTTAGAGATAGAGATAGAAATGCTGCAGTGTAATTAGAGAGGAAAGGGTGAAAAGATTGCTATTGGCCAATATGGAAGACCCCTTTGAGTCAGGAGTGAGAAAAAAGGAAAACAGACAAATGGTGGGCTTGGGGTAGCACTTTCTGGACATATGTCCTAAGAAAGTTCAGTCTTGGGCTTTCCAGTGCAGATAAATGGGCCAAGTGTGTCTGCAGGCTGCTTTATAGCCCTTTGACTTATTTTATTATCTACTTTTCCATATTTGCACTCTGGGGTTCCCCGGCTAATTGGATTATTTGCATACATATTGTTTCTTGCAAAAATTCTACACTCCTTGAGGGCAAAGGAGCATCATATACGTCATTTGCTTTCTTCACAAGCCTAGCAAAATGCCGGAAGCTCTACTAGGTGCTCAATAAATTCTCACTAAATTCAATTGAATTTGCAGTAATAGGATTGTTTTTCATAATCTGAAGAGTGAACCAAAGCAATGCCCACTAAACAACCCAGTGACACCATTAAGAAAGATAAAAAATATAAATAAATAACAAAGGTAAAGTCTTTCCACAAAGACTTCCAGCATGTGCTTTCATTTTAGTGGCTGTCATTCCCAAAGTTCTTAAACAGTCATTTTTGTTGAGGAAGTCGTTTTCTGTGACAACTGTCCTGTTCTCAGTGAGAAAGCTGTGATGCCATTTGCAGCTGAAAAATAAGAGAAGGAAAGAAAGAGAGAGAGAAAGAAAGAGAAAGAGAGGAAGGAAGGGAGGAAGGAAGGGAGGAAGGAAGGAAGGAAGGAAGGAAGGAAAGAAGGAAAAATGTATCATAGCCATGAGAATAGTATTGGGAAAGGGGTTCCATGGTCAGAGAAAGGACTAAGTCACAGACTATTGATCATAATATACATATTGAAAGATATTGGACTTTAACATTAAGCTGGACAGGAAACTTCAGAAAGATTGGATTTAAGAAAAAAAAAAAAAGAGTTAATTGACTAAGGTGGCCAAGCCAGAACAGAATGAAAATGGCTTGCAGTGGCAAGCACCAGGTGTCAGGGGAATAAACAGAGGTGGCCAAGGGCAAGTCCCTTTGACCCTCTGCCTTTAATGAAGGCTTTTGTTTTTATTTATCTTTTATTGTTCACTAAACTAAAAGACAGTGAGAAACTCATGCTTGAGTAATTTTGGTCCCTTCTTTTCTGGGTTTTCTTGCCTTCCACCCCATCAGCCATGACCAACAGCAAAAACACTTTATCATTCTCACATTCCTTTCCACACTATATTCATTCTTGACCAAATATCACCACTCATTTGTTTTCTCTTTGACTGTTGTGTGCCTAATGTTGGGTCCCACCACAAATTCAGTCCTCAGCTTTCCTCCAGCATCCCTAGATTGTCATGAATGTATATACTTTTGATTAATTCCCTGCTGGATAACAGGAACAAATGTAGACGCCTCCACTCTCAGCCACCTCTCCATTCTTACCCTATATTAAAAATTACCTCAGCTCCTGTTTCAACAATAGATACAGCCTCTGAAATGGTTTTGACAGGGTCACATCTCCTGTTTCTTCAAGCTCATGTCTCCTCCACCTGTTGAACTTGATTTACCACTGATGCCATTCTCTCATTTGATCCACTGCAATCTCAGTAATTAACCCTGGTCTCTGAAAATCCCACACCTATCTGGTGTCTTAGTGCTTGAATGCTGTCTTTAAAAATATTCTAAGCTATATTTTAATTCAGCATTCAGAAACGTGGTTCACTATGCATACATATCTAAAATATGTATTTTATATACATATCTAAAATATGTATTTTTATATATATCTAAAATATGTGTGTATGTATGTATGTGGGTTGTACTTGTGTTTGTGATATATATGTGTATATGCATATATATATGCATATATAAAAATCATCTTTGTTTTTATTTGTCCTACTTCCTCAATGCTGCTTTTACTCTTAGTCCTTGTTCATCTGTCAGATGCTGGGACAGAGAGAGAGAGACAGACAGACAGACAGAGATAGACACATGGAAAGATAGAGACAGACAGAGATAGACAGACACACAGAGAGACTATCAGACACAGAGTCTCATAGAAAGACAGACAGACAGAAAGACAGAGAAACACTTGGCTAGGCATGGGCTTTTAAAACCTCTAAGTTCACAATAAGGCCATACTTCCTAATCATTCTAATACTTTGAAATAGTGCTTCTCTCTAATGACTGAGCATTCAAATACAAGAGTCTATGGGTGCCTTTCTTAATCAAACCACACACACACACACACACACACACACACACATACACATACATACACACACATATACACCATTCCTGATGCATGTACACACATATACATCACACCCCACACACATACCTCACACACATACATACCTACATACACGCCATCCCTCCTACACTCTCCACACATACACAAAAATTTAACCTATACTTTTCTAACAAGGAAAAACATGTAGTCTATGTTGATATGGCTTATTTTACTTAACATAATAATTTTCAACTGAGTTTTACTTTCCTGAAAAATTACAACTTCTTTATTCACAACTAAACAAAATTACATTGTGGTTATATATCACATATTTTTAAATTCATATATGTACTAAGCCAATGCACACAAAATTTCTCAATTATTCTCACTTATCGAACCACATTGTTTCTGTCCATGACCATTTCTTCATTCACTCTCATCTTGATGTAATAGCATCAAAATGAAACTGAGTTCTCTGGTTATAATCCCTGACTATGCCCCTGCAACACATGCACACTGCCTTTATTTCCAATAAATATAATTCCTCACGTTCATCCTCAGTTTAAATATCCTCTTTGTGTCTTTCAGGTTTCAATCAAAATTTCTTGACAAGGGGTGCAAGGTCCTTCTGAGGTATTTCTGTTTATGTCTCTTGGAAAACATTTCCTAAACTCATTCCACCTCTTTATTTGCAGGTTGGGTTATAATAAAAAGTAATTCTATGACACTATGAAACTTTCTGAACTCCTGAAGCTTCCACTGAACAGTCAAAAGAATTCTGGAAAATTAGTCACTACAATTATCATCTCTTTCCAGCCTACTTTTACCTCTTCTTCTCCATGTGACAGTTTTAATGAGTATTTGAAGTCCTCTCGGGACTATTTTCTCTTTCACTCTGAGTTATGAACCCTGTGTGGAAAGCAAATCAAGTTTTATATATCACCTTTGGGCCAGAGTGGATGTCAGAGAGTCTAAAGGCTGTCCCCATTTCTGTCCTGAGTGGCCCTTTCTCTAGTGTAGGCACAGATGTTGTAGTTTGCTTTCAGACATACAGAATATGTAGCTATTGATTATGTTATGAAAATGTCAACCTGATTATGTTATGCAAGGTTGTAATTGTCCATTATTCTGTAGCTGCTCTGTCTTTATTAAAAGCAAGCTATAATGATGCAAAGCGCTCCAAAAGGAGATTGGGAATATCTTCTTGGTGTCATCTAGCAATAGGCTGAGGGCATCACTAAAGCTAAACATAAAGAATTGCATGCAGCCAACATCCATGTGCACTTGGAGGAGGACCCCTCTCTAGTCAAGGCCCAGATATATAACCCAGCCACTCCCATGGTCTTCTAAGACTCCAGGAGAGGATCTAACCAAATAGTGCTTAAAATTTGATCTGCAGGAGCTAGAAGATAGCAAAAATGTATTGTTCTGTTTTTAAAGCTGTTCAAGTTTTTTAATACTATTATGCAGTGATAGATGCCTCGTAGATTATATGGCTATACTTTAACAGCCCCCCCCCCCCATGGGCCTAGCCTACAATATTGAAGTTCCTTTTTGCTATGTGTCTCTCCTTTGGCTCTGAAGACAGGCAGTGATGACAAGGTTTCTCTTTATATCCCGAGAGCCTTCCACAGCATGACCCAAACACCACAGGACTTTGTTGGTACTTGGTACAGGTTTATTGAATGCATCTTTCTTTTACAGTACTTTGGAATACTCTCTACCAATGTGATTAAAGTTCTGATTGGATTCCAAAGGAGAGAAGTTGTTTTTTCAAACATATGAAAATAAAGTGATTTGGAGCAAGTTGGAAATGACAAGCGCATGCCGATAGGCACCTAAAGTTAGCTTTTCAGCGGAATCATTTTGATTAATGAGGTACTTCATTTGTTCAGTCACCAGGGAAAAATTTAAAGAGATCTCTTCCCTATTATGGTCTACTTTCAAAAGCACAGCTCCCTCATTATGAATAATCAAACACCACTCAGAAGGAAGGACAAACTTGAAATGACAAACTTTGAGCTTTTAAAGCCTTGCTATGCAAGTGAAGGGAAAGGCCTTGCAATAAAAGCAGTGCTATGCTTTTACTTGGGTCATTTAATACTTTGAAAAGCGACAGTGTTCTTATCCCAACGTCTGGACAACAAATCCACTTGAGAAGTCTCGTGGCTGAGAACATTCCCAGCATTCCCATCATCATTTCCTTTTTTTTTTTTTTTAAGAGTTTCATAAAGTCAAGTCTTTTGTAACTTTGTTTTTGTTGTTATGAGTGTGTTCCCACAAGATCACAACACAAATTTCAGAAAGAAGTCACACATAGTTTAGCATAATGTTTATTTTTTCATTAGGTAATCAATAGATATTTATTGATATGAATTAAGTAGCATGTGGCCTGAGAATGATGCATAGTTAAGGATTCAACAAGGCCTTCAAAGGTAAACAGTGGAGGTTTGGTCACTTTTCCCAATGTTGCACATTGTGAGGTTTCAAAGTGGCTTGCATTGTTTCCTATGCACAAAGATTCCCATAAGACTAAGAGGGTCTGCTATCAGATCTCATCACTACTGTCACAGGTCATACTGGATCTCCTGGCCAATGTGAGGTAAGGAATAGGAACTATGGATATGAATATTGAAAGGAAAGAAAAGACTAAATTAAAAAAAAAAAACAGTTCAATGAAATTGCTGAAATGGCCAAACAAAAGTAATTAATAGTAGATTTTAGAAAAGTGATTCACAGCCAGAAAATTTAATGAAAACTGAAATGTCAATAGTAATAAGTATAAAGAATACCTCAAGACTTACATGGAGTAAGTACTCAAGACTTACATGGAGAAAATTCTGAACTTGAGTAAAACAGAGAATATTCTTTCAATAAAGGAAGCCATGTTTTATGAGTGTTTTAATCTCAACAAAATCATATGTTTTGAGAAGTTGAGTGAAAAATCTAAAATGTGTATTTGAAAAATAAATGTCATAATAATAGAGACAACATTGAAAAAGATAGTTAAGAACCAAGGGCTTGAGTTCAAGGCCAGCCTGATCTACAGAGTGACTTCCAGGACAGCCAGGGCTACACAGAGAAACCCTGTCTCAAAAAAACAAAAATAAATAAATAAATAAATAAATAAATAAATAAATAACCAAGGGCTTTCCTTGTTGACCCTAAGCCATAGAAAGCCATAGTGATGATCCCAATGATATTATAGCTAATTATAGGGAGCTAAGGGCATCCCAACCATGGTTGATACAGGGTGTTTTATATTCTGTGTGTGTGTGTGAGTACACATGTGCATGTGTGTGTGTGTGTGTGTGTGTGTGTGTGCATATGTATATATGTGAACTCTGACACAATGATTCACAAACTTGGATGGAGGGCCTAGTGACAGCTCAGTCAACAACATGCTTGCTTCACATGCTTAAGAACTGGAAATGGGTTCTTAGAGCCCACACAAAAGAGCTGACCACGATGATATAAACACCCTGAAACTAGGAAAGATAAGATAACAGAGATAAGCCGATTTCCTGGGCTCTCCTGCCAGCCCAGGCCACCTCATTAAACTCCAGGCCAATAAGGACCCTATCTCAAAATAGAAAATGAATGGCTTCTGAGAAACATGCCAGGTTCATTCCCCCCCCCTCCACATTCATGTATATATATATAGACACATGTACCTTCACATACATGTATAGCTATATATATATATGTGTGTGTGTGTGTACACATATTTAAAGAGTCTAGGCATTTCCCCTAGTGGAAGGATGGGACCACCCAACCATTTGAAAAATTTTAACCCAAAATTGTGTCTGTAAAAAGGAAATTCAGGGACAAAAATGGAGCTGGGACTGAAGGAAGGGTCATCCAGAGACTGTCCCACTGTGCGATTCATTCCATCCGCAGACACCAAACCCCTACACCATTGCTAATGCCAATTAGTGCTTGCAGGCAGGAGCTGAGCATGCCTGTCCTCTGAGAGGCTCTGCCAGCACCTGACTAAGACAGATGCAGATACTCACAGCCAACCATTGGACTGAGCCTGGGGACACCACTGGAAGAATTAGGGGAAGGGCTGAGGGAGCTGAAGGGGATTGCGACCCTATAGGAAAAACACCAGTATCAATTAACTGACTCCTCAGAGCTCCCAGGAACTAAACTACCAACCAAAGAGTGTACATGGGCTGGTCCATGGCTTCTGCTGCATATGCAGCAGAGGCAGCCTCTTCTGGCATCAGTGGGAGGGGAGGCCCTTGGTCCTGTGGAGGCTTGATGCCCCAGAGAAGAGGGATGTTAGAGCGGTGAGAGAGAGTGGGTGTGTGGCACAAAGAGGAGGGATATGAGGTGGGGGGCTTCACGGAGGGAAGACCAGTAAAGGGGATAACATTTGAAATGTAAACAGATAAAATGATTAATAATAAAGAAAATCTGAGTGACAAGACAAAAAGTTCCCCTAGAACCAAAATGTTCTTGAAGGAAGAAAACTACATAGAGAATAGCATACAAATATAAAAATTATCAGGAAGCGACAGCAATGGTGACAAAATGTCATTATTGCCAGGGTAGACAAAGTGGCCAGTGGAGCAGGATATAGAACTCCTTAGGCTGACTCACAGCTACATGAGGAACTGACGGCAGAAGCTGGCATTACAAAGCAATGACGAACGGAGGGCTCCAGAGATAAATGGTACCGAGAGAGTCATCCATATGGATAAAAATGGCTTTTTTATATCATACCATACACAAAAATCAATTCCACATGGATTAACAGCTTAAATATAAAAGGCAAAACTATAAAACTTTTTAGAAGCTGATATAAGAAAATAAAACGACAACCTTGGAATGAAGACAAATTCTTAAACAAACGTAGAAAACAAAATGTCTGAGGGAAATCACCAGTGCATTTAATTGTGTAGGGTTTGGAAGTCCCGTCTTTATCAACAAAGACCATAACACAAACAAAAAACTAGTTATGCACTGGAAGATGCTATCAACAGTCATACATTTTAATGTATCAGAGCTAGGATGTCTGTCCAGCTGTCTGTCTATCTGGAAAGAGAAAGAGAGTGAATAGAAAATTAAATAATTTGATAGTGCGATACACAAATGGTGATGTAGTTTAAGAGCCAGCAATAAATATACAAAGAGCTTCTAACCTCAATAATCAACATAAAAATGCAAGTTAAAAGCATAATTTTCATTAATAGTAGAATGGACTGACCAATTTTAGTTTGTTTATACAACAAAGTAGTATAGAAACATCACACTATGGCTCCCTAGTAAAAAGTTAATTTGGACAATGAGATCAGGGAAGCACACAGAATGTTCTATTTCTTAAACAGTGTAGGATTTACTTGGAATTTCACTGTGCTCTAAATCCTTAGAACTTTTGCAAACCATAGACTTTTGGAGCCAATAAGTATTGGCTCCCAGATGAGGGTTTATGAGTATTTTCTAGTTATGAGGGCCTGCTTAGATCTTGTTCTATAAGGGTGGAGACAACAAGGAGGCCTATTCTTGGATGATACATGTAAACCTCAGGATTTCTTGGGTTGAGGAAAGGAATAGCTTTCACCTCCAATAAGCTTTCTAGATAATATAGATACCCAAATTGTGATTATATTTTTCTCCTTAAAGAAACTGTGGGGTATTGCTTCCCTAAAAGATGTCAGGGAAACTGTCATGTGCAATGACATCTCCACGAAGGGTGGAAAGAATTCTTTCCCTCTGGTTTTGATGATCATAGTCAACATTCATGTAGAAGTTTAATTAAATAGTGTTATGAAGTGATCAGAACATAGATAGAAATGAAGGGGAAGATCAGTACCTGATAAATGGGCTGAGAGAACTGGCTAAGTATTTTTGACCTCTTTGGCTTCCTTGTGCTATGTGAGAACCCTGCACTGTTCCCTCTGGAGGATGCAATCCGCAAAAGACACATAGTTGACCTGTGCCTGGGTCTTGACTTTCCCAGCTTCTTTTACATTGAAGACTAGATCACATGCAAATAATGAGCAGTCAACAGAGCCTTCCATAATTGTACACCGTAAGTCTATTCATTCAGTAAATACAGTAACTTTTTCAAGACAAGCTTTCTGTATGTAGCCTTAAGCCATCCATGTTCAAATCCAATCTTCCCAGGTTCTGGGATAACAGGTGTGTACAACCATGCTTGGACAAGTTCTACTCCTTTAATGTGCTTCTCAGGATTGTTAAGAAAATCAAATGAGATAATGCACATAAAATGGCCCGACACATCCTAAGTACAAAGTATTAGCCAATCTAGTTATTATTACCTTATAATAGAGTGGAAATAGAGAGTGATTTATTGTATTCTGTGTGTTCCTATTATGGGACTCTCTACATATACAGATCTACAGAAATGTAATCATTGAATTTAGGAGGATTAATTCTTGCCAGATTTATGTTCCATGGAAAATTGCCGGTATTGAACGCTTTAATACTACAGTGTTCTGACAATTTGCTTAGTTCAGAACAGCCATGGGGCCATCAGTCTCCTCCAGGAAGGGATTGTGGAAGCAACTGCTCCCTCTGCCAGTTGTCACACTACACACTGGTTGCTGACCTTCACTCTTTAACAAAGCCATCAGACCTCTTTAATTATTTCATTGTAGATTATGTTTTCAATTATTCATTTCCACATTGTTAGGAGGGATAGACAAAGGGATTATCTGGGAAGATACAAATAACATTTTCCCACTTTTCATCTTTTATTTTACTATATTTCTTTTAGCTATATCACAATCCAGCAAGTGAAAGCCGGAGGAATTGGAAGCAAAGCTGAGCCCCCAGTTACTAGCCCTACCCTGAGAGTGACTATCCTGGAGTAACCATGGATCTAATAAGAAATCCTGAATATTAGCCAGCTTAAAAATTAGTTAGAAATAATACTTAGCACATTGAAATTTGCATCTGTTTGTACTCTATGGATCATGTTTGGTTCATTTGATGAGGCATCGAGATTTGAAAGATTTTTGTAGTAATTTCAAAAGAGAATGTCAGACGGCCCTTTAAAATATAATACAGAGGGAGACAGGTTGTGTGTCATCTTAGGGTACCTTGTCCTATGACAGCTCAGTGTTTCTCAGTGAGAACAGTGCCTGGTGTGTTGCTATCAGAACCTGAACCATGCCAAAACATACACTTGTTCATGTTCCTATGTTTTCTTTTCACTCTTGCTTTGATGTCAAAGTTTCCTTGATTATGTTCATTTCAACTCTGTATCATTGTATACAGAATGAAGACAAGTCAGTACCAAACTGCCTGTCTGTGGATGACCTGTTTCCAGTTGAAAAAGGGAAAACGCTATTTTTACATGTTTTATGTATTTCCTTGGACCAAAATGTGATTTTTTCCAGCTGTTGCTGTCGCGCAGAAGAGTCTATTCCCCACTGAGCAAATGTGCTTCCATTCTGTTCCCATTGTGATGATTTGCTGGCTCTGATCAGCTCCAGGTCTGGAGACTGGCAGAGGATTATTCAGATGATTGCCCTGATTTTAGGCTGTGCCCAGTCTAGGAATGCTCCATTATCAGCTATTGCCCTGCAAGTCTCTCCTAACCCTTAACTTATTCACCAGCTCAGTGGTCCTCAGCTCACTGTACTGGGTCATTACATAACTGCAGCATATTCTTCCCCATTATTGTTACAGAATGTCAGTGTTGTAATCTGTTTATAATTAAGACCACTCCAAAAATCCATCTTTTCTTTATCCCTTTCTTCCATAAACTAAGGTTTATAAAGAAATAAACATAGCAGTTTTATTCTGGTCCACAAACAGAAATCAATTTAGATCAAATTCCCTGGTGTAACATGTATTAGCTTGTCACTGAAGACAAAAATTGTATTTATTTAAACATGTACCACTTTACCAAGCTTTTCAGACCTGCAGTAAATTAAAAAAAATGCATGCCTGTTTAAGCTTTAGAAACAAAAAATATCATTTTGTGAAACCTAATCTACTCAAATGATGAAAAGTCATGAAATGAATGTACCATATGCTGAGAGTGATAGGCCTGCAAGAATAATGAGTTCCATTTTGATGAGCTTGAATCAAAGTTCATTGACATTAGAGCCCATGTGCTTACTGCTGGTTTATGAACAAAAGGTTTTTAATATAATGTGGAAGGAGAATAGAGCAGCAGGATGTGGTGAGCAACCCCATGGATCTTTTTGTTATTGTGGGTGGTGGTTGTGGTGGTGGTGATGGTGATAGTGATGTGTGTGTGTGTGTGTGTGTGTTTAGAAACAGGTTCTCATTATGTAACACTAGCCACCTGGAATTCACTAAGTAAACTGGCCTTGAACTCACAGTGATCTGTCTACCTCTACCGATTGAGTATTAGAATAAAAGAAATGCATCATCACATTCAGCTTTACCCCTTATGTTTTGGGACAGGGTCATATAGTGCCCTTGATGGCCTGGACCTCACTGTGTAGCCTAGACTGGTCTCTGACTTATAGATTGTTTCTCCCTACCTTCTGGCTCCACCTTATCTTGAGTTCCTTGAGCAAAGCTATCTGGGCTGGCTGCTGAGCCTGATTTTACTGTGGATGTTGTGGATCTGAGCTCAGGCTCTCATACTTAACAATCTCCAAGCCTCTCCCTCGTCCTAAAAGTTGATTTTACTAATGAATCCCTACATAGACTACAGGGCACTCAAGCCATTAGGAAAAAAATGTTTTCAGTTCAGAGTAGGAAAACTCTTTGGCTGGCTGTCTTTTTGAGGATGCTTATTAGGAAAATAGATGTCACAGCTGCTGCTTCTCACCAGCCACGGGCCTCGATTTTTATTCTGCCAGAACGGACTTGTGTGTGGAATCGGAATTCGAGAGACGTGTGCTACCAAGCACCAAGTATTAACTTTCAACATGTTATATTTTCTTTCCTTAAAAGTTAATATATTCTGACAACTAGCTTTGAAATTGTAGAAATCATAGCTTAAAGCCACCCCTTAACATGAGTTGTCAGCTTATGGTCAAAGGTTACCAAAGCGAAGTTAAACTTACAGTCGGATAAAAGAGATTGAGTGCTGTATGCCCAAGCACTGTGAAATGTAATTAACTCTTCTGTTCAGGAAGAAAAACAAAACAATAAACAAAAAAAACCAAAACTAATTAGAAAGCTGAAAGATCTCATGACCACAGGCTTCATGAAACTAATTATCAGAAGAAAGAAAACATAATATAAATGTTTGCCATATCCATTTAAGCAAGGCATCTTAAAGTGACACACACAATTATAAAAATTCAACTGATACAAGATTTCTGAATCAGATGAACTAAAATTAACTCAAAGAAAGCATTCATTATTTCATAAGCCAGTTTAATATAAAACAAACCTGGTCTTAGTGGGAAATGGTTCTTTCTTCAGGTACATAACTTGATTTTTGTGTTACTGGAACTCACAAAAGATTTTAGAAATGTTTGGAACAATCAATGTCTAGAGTTCTATATGCTTTGCACCATGGATTTCCATGTAAAATGTATTCATTCAGAGCCAGAGTGCCAACTCAGCAGATAAATCGTGTTCAGTTCTTAAGTTATGCCTGGGAGGAAATGGATGGAAGTGAGGTACCATGATGGAAGTGCTTGTCCCTGAGCAGAGAAGACAAGGAAGGGGTCTGTGAAGGCTTCAGATGTTGACTTCACTTGTGAACGTGAGAGATAAAGATAAAGCTGTTCCCTCTCAGGGAAGGAGCTATGTGGTGCTTAGGATAGGCTCCTGTCAGGGCAGAGGCCCACAGAGCAATAACTTCAGAAGTATTGGTGAATTTGGAAACAAAACCCGACACTCACATTATGTGGAGTAGAACAAAGGCATCGGTGCTTATCATCAGAGCATTCAGGTCTAAGCCCTCTATTCTGCTCTTTTGTTCCTTGACAAATAATTAATCTTCATTAAAAATCTTCTTTTCTGTAACATTGTGGCAATATTGTAAAGCTGGCCAATCTGAAAGTCAAGTCCTACAGAAATATGTGTGAAAGTGTTATGTAGAATACTAAGCAGAAAATAAGCCTTATTAAAATACTGCAAATGCATATGATCTCAAACATTTCAAATATGCTTCAAGTAGGAACATTCTAGTATGCCAACATATAAAGGGACATTTTCTACCAACAACCAACAAGAATATATATATATTTTTTGCCATTTTCTGCCAGGATATGGCTCCTTACATTGTCAAATAAAGTCACTGAAACAGAAATGATATTGTTAGCATCATTTTTGGATATGGAGAAAATGTTTGGCAAGATCCTCCATGAGACAATCATAATATCATTTAAAAATAAGTATAAATCTGGTGTGCTGCTTCAGGGCATATAAATGTGCATTTCTTTTCATTTACTTTATCAAAATTCTGAACTTCCCTGGCCTTCCAATCTTTTGACATTTTTCTACCATAAGAAAAATTCAATTTTAAGTGGAAACCATACTTGAAATACACAAATTATGGCCATATGTATGAGAGGTGGTATTGTAAGTGTGCATGTGCATAGATGTGCATGTGACTATTTCAGTCAGCTAACCCACATCAGAGAGGATAATGTTGGATGGATGGTGTCTTAAAGGAAACATAGTTCTATGCTGGACCAAATCTTTATGAATATAACCTCACTAATTATATTGTGTGCTGAAACACAGTGTCAAGATATATTATGTGAAATAAAAGTTGGTATTAAGCATAATCTCCATGTGCTGTGGTGAGTTCATTATTGAATATATTATCCACTGCACAGAACAATACATTGTAGATACTGATGTCTCCATAGGACTGAAGACAGCTAAATAAACATTACACCTGTTTGATGATGATATGATCATCTGATTCCACTTCCTTCAGTGGCACACTTTTCTGAAAAGTGTGGAAATGAGTCCTTTCTTATGGTGTGAAACTGAAGAAGTACAAGAGACACATGACCAGGAATTTTACTATTAAAATTTCAGAGCACTTTAAAAAGTATGTTAAAAGAAGTGTCCCCATGTTTTTAGGAAATAAAATTGTCCTTACAAGTTCCTATCTTGCTCCCTCTTGCTTCATCAGGTGTGTTGAGCAACTTTCCCTTACAATGCCACATTCTTTTAATTGGAGTGTTGGTAGTTAATTTCCTCAGATGGCCTATGAGAATTTCTCTAAGCATGCTAGTTTATGTGTATACGATTAGTATAGTGGTAGATCACACTTCTCACACAGGGAGATAACCTCCCTCTTCCTCTCTGTTTAACTCTTCTTACCCGAACAACATGCTGCAGTCTGTGACTCAAACCCAAACAACATGCTGCAGTCTGTGACTCAAAACCTCTGCTCGCTGCCTTTTCTACTTTATTTGAGGGTATTTGCTACTCGTGTTACAGGTTAGAACTCTGGCTCTCTTATAATCTCTTATCAGTTATTTTTAGCAGCTATGAAAAGCTATTGACCAATGTTTTACCATCAGGCTTCTTAGCAGATTGGCTTATCAATTGGCTCTCTTGTTATTTTGCATTAGTTTAGTTTGGTTTTGTTTGCTTAGTTTTGTTTTGTTGTTTTGTTTTGTTTTTTCAGGAGGAAAAGTCGATTATTAACAAATAATGAAATATTTCACTCTCAGGTATCTTCACTTTATATCGTTTTCTTGGTTTATTGAATTGTTGACATTAACATAGAATGATGTTAAATTCTAGCTGTGATAAGGGGTGTTCTTAGATTGGGACATCAGAATGAGAAGCTGAATCCTGCCAGTGTTTCATTGTTGAATGTGATTTTTGCTTCCTGTTTCTGCATAGCTCTTCCTTGTTTTATTACATTCTTTCCTGCCTTCAATTCATAAGAAGTCATATGTTTAAATAAAGAAAAGCCAATTAGGTTGTATGACAAGATTAGGTTTTCTTAGATGTTCACATTTTACCTTTGATCTAAAATACGAAGAATAAAGACTTTGTAAAAACATTGAAAGTATCTGCCACCCAGATACTGAGGTAGTCAACATAAGAAGGGTCTTATAAAAACCTATCACATAAATATCAGTATTGTTCCCAACGCACAATGTCTGGATTCATAGATAGACCTGTTTCTAGTGACGATGTATCTTTGCATATTGAGTGTAAACTCTACTTGTTTACAGTCAATTGTGAGTTTATTTTATTGTTGGATTTCATTTACTAGGGTAATAGTTTGGGATTTTACATTCGTAGCACTTCTGCACCATCACTAAAGACATTTAAATCTATCCAGGACTCTTAGAGGATATATAAGAATACCCATTTTCCAGAGAGTGGGGAGAAAGTGAAGGCAAGAGGAACAGAAGAGCTGCTAGGTGACAAAGTTGAGATTTGAACACTGGCAGAGGGGAAAGAAAACATTGGAAACCCAAATGGCTGAGCGGCTGAGGGAGCGAAACCTACTCAAGATGACAGGAAGAGGAGCGGACCCCAGCGCCTCCAGGCCTCAGATGTATGGGGCTGACTTGCATATTTGCATATTTAGGTACTAGTTCCTAGGTAGGTTTATGAGTGACAGATTTATCAACCTGCTCTGGATTTGCCTTTAAAACAATCTCACCGAGGACGATAAGAGTGTTATATTCGATCCCACTCAAGAATCTTCATGTCCTATTGGAAACCGTCTGCCCTCCTCAAGGTCTTGAAGACTGCCTCTGTTTTCTCCTAAAATATTTGTTCCTCCTCTCACATTTAGATCTGCAATCCACTTACAGCCACGTTAGTTGAAATGAGATGAAAGAAAAGTAAAGTTGAATCATTTTCCATATAAATATCCGTGTTGAATCCAGCGTCAGTTCCAGAAAAGACAACTCCTTTCTCCGCATTGATAGCCTCTTCATGCGCTCAGAAACCTTGTGCTTATGGTTCTGGTAACTTCATACTATTAGTTACTGTGAGTATGTAAGCAGGCATACGTGCAGCTATTGCGGGGGTTTCTGTTCTGTTTTCCTTCCAGGGAGATGGGTGTGACAACTCTTATCCACTATGGTTTAGAAAAGTACCCACAAAGGCTTTTGTCCTGAAAGCCTGATTAGCATCCCTTAGTATTACTGGGATGTGGAGTATGCAGTCAGGACTGGTCCCTGGACCACTCTTGTCCCTCTTCTGGCCTGCTGGTTGCTCCTGAGTTGGAGTTTCCTCTACCAGCATACTGTATGCTTTATTTCCTTGGGCTCAAGAGCAAGAGAATCAAACACAGATGGAGGCAAACCTTTTCTTCCTATTGGTTCACTTACCACAGGTATTTGGTTACATGAATAAACATCTGACTTATTTTTTTCACCCTTATCTCTCCAGATTTCATATCTGCCTCATCCCATATTTTGTTATACCATGCAGTCTTTTTTCTTCTTATTTTTTCAATTTTTATTGGATATTTTCTGTATTTACATTTCAAACCTTTTCCCCTATCCAGATCTCCCCTTCTGAAACCCCCTATCCCATCCCTCCTCCCCGCAGCCTCTATGAGGGTACTCCCCTACCCACCCACCCACTCCCGTCTTCCCTCCCTGGCATTCCCCTACACGAGGGCATCAAACTCCATCAGGCCCTAGGGCCTCTCCTCCCACCGATGTCCAACAAGGCCATCCTCTGCACATATGCAGCCCTGGGCCATGAGTCCCTTCATGTGTATTCTTTGGTTGGTGGTCCAGTCCCCAGGAGCTCCGGGGAGAGGGTCTGGCCAGTTGACACTGTTGCTTCCTCCATGGGGCTGCAAACCCCCTAAGCTCCTTCAGTCCCTCTCCAACTCCTACATCTGGGACCCTGCACTCAGTCCAATGGTTGGCTGCGAGCATCTCTCTCTGTATATGTCAGGCTCTAGAAGAGCCTCTCAGGAGACAGCCATATAAGGATCCTGTCAGCATGCACTTCTTGGCATCCACAGTAGTGTCTGAGTTGGGTAATTGTATATGGGATGGATCCCCAGGTGGGGCAGTCTCTGGATGAAGGCCTTTCCTTCAGTCTCTGCTTCACACTTTGTATCCATATTTCCTCCTGTGAGTATTTTGTTCACCCTTCTAAGAAGCAGGAGTAGTAGCTTATTTATTTTCTTCTCACACACATAAATACTATTGTACATTTTCAGGAAGATCAAGCTAATTTTATAGGCCAGTTTTAAGAGATTTGGTCTTTTGCCTTATTGTTACATCTTCCAATTTGTGCTACCTCCATTTTGATGTTTTTTTAGGATAGGGATCTTGCATAGTTCTTGTGTTAAGTCACTGTTGGAACAGTGACCTTCCTAATTTTACCCTCAGTGGCTTATTTCTAGGGGATTAGAATTTTCTCCATATGTAATTATGTCATTTAAGAATACTTAGAATTTTATATTTCTGTCAGTTTTTATACCTGTTTCTTTTTAAACATCAAGTACAATGTTTTAAATATCAAGTACAATATAGTACAATATTAATAAATGATATACTTGTCTATATTCTGTTAGCAGAAAAAAACTTTCAGTAACTTATTATCAAAGATTAGTTCATTGATAATTTGTTATAGATACTATTGTCAGACTTAGGTTCTTTCATTGTATTCCAAACTTAGAAAACATCAATTAACATTGAATTACATAGAACCAAAATTTTTTTACATTATATGTATATATTTTTTCCTGTTCATTTTGAAAAAGATAATTGTGGTGTTATGGTTGGCTGCTAGAACCTTTGCATGCTAGAAAAGCACTCTGCCACTGAACTATATCTACAATGCTTAGTTTTTTAATTTTTAAAAAATATGTATTTATTTTATGTATATGAGTACACTGTTGCTGTCTTCAGACACACTGGTAGAGGGCATCGGATCCCATTACAGATGATTGTGAGCCACCATGTGGTTGCTGGGAAGTGAACTCAGGGCCTCTGGAAGAGCAGTCAGTGCTCTTAACTGCTGAGCTATCTCTCCAAGCCAGTTTATAATTTTTTAAACAAGTATTGCATACCTGAAGTAGGCCTGCTTATGTTTGAAGTAGGCCTGCTATGTTTGAAGTTCTTTCTATACCACACTGTGTACAACATACAAATATTTGTTTATAACTTCATTAATATTCATAGACATATTGGAAAAGTAGTAGTCTGGGCTTCTATAGTTATACCAGCCTCATAAATAGCTTAAGATAGTTTTTTCTTTGACTAAAATGTTTGAATGTTTGAATAAGATATTTTGGATGTTATTTGTTTCTGGTATGTGGAAACCATCCAGGTAAGTTATTTTCCTTAGTTTTTCTATGAGAAATTCTTTAAACGATGAATTTGATTTATTAGGAATTATTCAATAATTATTGGACTTTAAGAAGATTATTTTCCAGTGTCAGATTTGAAATGTATTTTCTACAGGTTTTGTACCTTTTATCTAAACTTTCAAATGTATTAAATATGTTCAGAATATTCCTTTCTTTCTCTTTAGCTATGTGGATGTGGGCATGTATTGCTTTGCTTATTAGAAGTAATACACGCCTTGTATTTAGAGTAAAAAAATTTCATTATTTCCAGACAACAGCAACAACAAACAAACAAACAAAAACAAAACAAAACAAAATGAAAACCAACTCTGAAGGATGAGGGTGTGTTTCCTATCTGAAATATCAGCCCTTGAGAAGAAGAGCCTGAAAAATCCCAGCAAGTTAAAAAAAAAAAAAAAACAGTGAATTCCAGGGCAGCAAAGACTACATAGTGAGATCCTGTGTCAAACACCTCAGGAAAGGAAGTGTGAAGGTTTGCTCTGTGCTTAAGATCATTGGCTCTGCCCCCCAGGACCGAATTTGATTACCACCACCCACAAAGTAGCTGACAACTGTCTGTAATTCCAGTCCCAGGGATTCTGACTCCCTCTTCTGGACTCCACTACACACACGTGGTGCACAAACCTATTATACATATAAAATAAACACCTACATACATAAAATAAAATGACAAAAAAATCACCCCCAATATTCTATGGATATATTATCATTTTTTGTTTGGGTTTATTTTGATGCAAGTAATTACAAATTATTAAACCCCCAAATCTGGAATAAGAAGTATAACACTTTCTTTACTGTGAGATACTATCTCAGGTAATTTATTAGTTTTGTTTTCCCTGGTGGAGACAGGTCAGTTGGTCACTGTGACCTTGACCTTGTCTTTTGTTGATTTGGTTCCTCTCAAACCTGTGTCTGCTTATTGCTTATGGGCTATGTTGACTTCATTTTGGCTTGAACTCTACATATTTTCTTGTTTATTTACACATATTGACTAGACACTTTCTAGTAGCTGCTTCTTTTTTCATTTTTTTTTTGTTTGTTTGTTTTGTTTTGTTTTGAGACAGGGTTTCTCTGTGTAGCCCAGGCTGTCTTGGAACTCACTCTTGACCAGGCTGGCCTCGAACTCAGAAATCCCCCTGCCTCTGCTTCCCAAGTGCTGGAATTAAAGATGTGCACCACCACTGCCCAACTCTCTGGTAGCTTCTTAAAAGTAGACTACTCAGAGAGAGAATAAATGGGTGTTAGAAGGCAGAGTAGTGGGGAAAGGAAAGACGATCTAAAGCTGTGGTGTCCAGGGGAATTCGAATGGGCTGCATGGTTTAATTTAGTCAAGTTAAAATGTAATGATATTGTTAAGCAATGTTTAATAGAAGTGGTATATATTCACACAAAGAAAGAGATCCTACAGAAATAAAAGAAAAACCAAGAGAAAGAAAAGGAGTAAAAGCAGAAAAAGAAAGCCGTTTTTGGCTTCAAAACTTGCAGATTATTCAGTATTGCTAGTAGGAAAAGTGATAAGGAAGGGAAAAATATACTTTTATCTCAACATTGTAATATTCTATACTCACAGATGTGTGTAAAAATGGACACATCATTCAGAATGCAGTATTATAATTTTAATTAATTCTTTGAAATAATTCTTTCTTGAAGCTTTTTTTCTAAAGGAATATTTTTACATTTTGCATATAAAAACAGAAAAATAGTCACTGCAGAATTGTATTCACCCTGCAAAGGGCAATAACAGAAATGTTTATCACTAGGCAAATGGTTAGGATAGATGCAGATATGCTGAAGTGGTCTCATAGTCTGTGTTCTCTTACTGTATACAGCAACAAAATTAAAAGGAACAGGACGATAAAAGAGATATTGCCGATATGCAAACACACTTACGATTGCTGATATGACAGGTAACTACTAACAATGGCACATTATCATCTTACATTGTGAAGGAAGGGATCCAAGAACTATTTGCCCAAGTTTTGAGAATATTTATCTTTGGGAACAGTATTTACTTTTTATGATATTATTCTGTGAGCTTTTTTATATGATTCTCCGCTGTAGTTTTAGTGTGAGAAAATTTTATGACATAAAATGGCAATGAAGATGGATTCTTCTAGGTCTTTCTGGATTATTTATTCTTGTATGTCAATCAACCCTGAGATCTTCTTGCCCATTTACTGCCTTGTCTTGGAATACATATGCACCTTTGTTTTGCTCTGGGAGTAGAGATGAGAATAATTTCTTTTGTCCTTTGATCTTTGAAGACAATTATATCACAACTCTTTCAACCTTTTCCTTCTGAATAGTTACTATTTCATGAATTCAAAGAAAAATGTTAAAATAACATTTTTTTTAAACAACCATGAAATTCAACTGATTAATGTGGCTTAGAGATTATATTGTCCTTTACTTTCAGGTATAAACTAGAATGGAAATTGTCTTTAGCTATAAAGTAACTCTCCTCATTAATTTTGTTTTTTGAGAAATCGTGGCTTAAATTTAACTGTACGTAGAGACCAGGCAGAAAAATTTCTTTCTCTGGGTTATACTCACTTAATTTCCTGAGTTCAAGGACTCTAAAACATACACTGAAATTTACAGATACTAAATATTAGAAAAGAAAGTAATTTGGGGATAGAAGACAGAAAATTGATAGAATAATTTTGCCTAGCATTCATTAAGCTATGGGTTTGATCCCCAGTGAAACATAACCTGTGTATGATAATACATACCTGTAATCTTGGTGATTGGGAGGTAGAGGCACGTATACCATTTTTTCAACACCATATTAAATTGTACAGTGAGTTATAGGCCAACCGGAGCTTGAGACCCTGTATGAATCAATAAATAAGACAAAAATGAATTTATAAGTCATATTTTCTATTTTTGATGTCCAATTTCAATAATAAACTTCATTGGACTGAGAAATGTCTATGGGATTGGCAAACAACATCTCTGCATATATGTAGGGAGGGAGGACTATGAATACATTTCAAAAAAAGATTAACTGAGTCAGGCAAAACCATTCTGAATGTGGTGGCACCATTCTATTCAGTCTGAATTTAAACAAGTCATGAATCTCTTCTTTGAATGAGTAGCCTCCCAGGATGTGTGTTGTGTTTATATCACACAGTCTCCAAGTGGCCTGAACTAAGTTTTAGCTGAGACTGCTGGTCAGGACTGTGCTAGAAAAAGGATCCAGAAAACACAGATGTACAAGATATACCCCGCAATAAAAGGGGAATAGATGGTAACAGAGGAGCTAGATACAATGAAAAGAAAGAAGGAGACAACCAGGCTACATATTCACTCTCTTTTTAGATTTTCTGGTCATTATAAGTTGACCTCCTTTGCTAACACACTGATGCATCTGAAAGGGTAATCAATATACTTCTCCTTGAGTTACTTTTCCTGATCAATTGTCTCAGAAATGAAAAGTTTAACTATTACACCATGCATTGTCAAGCTTAATCTGTGCACTTCCTAAAGACACTAATCTAGTTGTCTCATTTGAGAGGAATTACCATGGATTAGTACCTTCCCAACATGTCAAGAATCCCTCTTACATTAACAACATGAATATTTTTCATATTTTTTCTGCATAGGAAGAATCTAGCCATTCTTGTTTAGGAATAACTGTTACTAGGTTTCATTTAAATGTTTATGAGGGTAGAAATTTAAACTGTCTTGTGGGTAAAGAAAGCACTCTCTCCTGCTTGATTTTTCTCAAGAGATTTAGGAAGCACTTTTCTCCTCTTGTTTTCTATTCTAATTTGTAGAGATACAAATTTCATTAATATTTAAAGCTAAATATTAAAAGAAACAAAGCCTTTGATGCTGGCTGTCTCTTTTAGAATTGTGCTTGCTGGGCCCTTTGTCAACAATGTTCCTTGACAAAACCATCAGTTCTGACCATAAAGCTTCAACAGAAACTCACATAGGCTCCTGGGGGACAGTGTCATACAAACAGAAAGCAACAACTGGGATAGAGACCAATACTTTGAATGAGAGACTTGTAAGAGATGAGTCTGAATTTTGAAGAACACAAGCATACATTAGCCACATTCCTAGATAGGTCATTAGGCAACTTTGTCATCTTGTGAGCACCATAGAATGTACATAACACAAATTAACACAGGTACAATGTCACTTGGGGTTGTCATCCTCTAGAACCATATTATAAGCATGGTCTGTCATTGACTGATTGTCATGATAGTGCTTAGTGCATAGATTAGATTCGAAGGACCCCTTGGAACACAAGAGAAGATGGTGTGCTGCTATTCACAGGTGAGGTAACAAGGATCCATTTCCAAAGACAAGAAGATCATGGAAAAGGTAAAGTGAGCAGACTGAAGGTGAATAACTTCAGAACTGGGCATGGTGAAGATAAAGTAATTCCAGAACCTGGCAGGCATGGGCAGGAAGATTGAGAGTTTGAAGCCAGCCAGAGCTGCACGGCAAGTTCCAGTCCTGTCAGGACTGCCTAATGAGACCCTGTGTCAAAAAAGGCAAGTTTGAATGACTAAGTGTATAAATTATAATTTTAAATATGATTCAATATTTCAATACCATTTAAAATTATAAATCTCCCCTGATGCTCTTTTCTACTAGACATCACTGTTATGTATGCAAAGATAAGACAAGGGGTGGAAAGTAGACTGTCTTCCTGGGTGCTCTAGCAGGGAAACTGACCATCTAACAGTTAAACTCACCATCTAACAATTCCAGGGTACTTAAAAAAAAAGAACAACAAGAACAAACCCCTGTTACCTCCCCCCTTCCTCCTTCCCTTGCTCGCCACTCTATCCTCTTCTGCTTCCTGGCCCTGGCATTCCCCTACACTGGGACATAGAACCTTCACAGGGCCAAGGGCCTCTCCTCCCATTGATGACTGACTTGGCCATCATCTGCTATACATATGCTGCTGGAGCCATGAGTCCCACCACGTGTACTCTTTGGTTTGTGGTTTAGTCCCTGGGAGTTCTGAGGGTACTAGTTAGTTCATATTGTTGTTGGAGGGGGAACTGGGATAGGAGATATCATATGACATGTAAATAAAGAAAATATCTAATAAAAATAGAACTGTTATTTATAAAGCTTATTGGTGATTCAATTTTAAAAAAAGAACATATAAAAAGATTAAGCATTAACTGGTATAGTAAAGGAAGAAACATGTTCTAGGAAAAAAATGTTCCAGCCATTCTCACAGGGATGTGTAAGAGTTGGTACAGTCTCACAGAGATGAGAGCATTCTACAGGGCCTGGTAATACTGTGCTTCAGTATGTCTTCCTTGACAAACAGTGAACCCAAATAAGGGTTCTTGTGCTCTAGATACTGTGCAGATCCAACACTCAGCAGTGCTCATGAACAATAGACCTTCAGTAAATTGACTATGTAAATAAATTTTTTTCTTAACTCTGATGGCTAAAAATGTTCATTATTTCCACAGTCTTAGGTCTGAGTTTTGGTATATATGTCTATTGAGTAGACAGTAAGGCTTGAGCATTGTTCTTCTTACCAAGATTTTTGAATGTCCCAAAGGTGTGGTTAATGACAAAGGCACATTAGTTAGTATAATTTTCTATCCATTTATCATATTTTCATCACAAATTAGACCTCCGATCAAGTATCTATGAATAAAACATGTTAATTTTAATTAATTAACATTTTGAAGTATTATACACCTTACAGAGAAACTTTGAAATATGAAAATATAGAACAATACAAAATCCATTTTAAAATGTGTATTGATTTAACTGACCATTTTCCTGATACTTTAATTTCGGCGTACAGGTTTAAATAAAACAATCTATAAGTAAATGACTTAAGTGCAAAAATAGTCACATACATGAACAATACAGACATAGAAACACACATATACAGAGATGCACAGAGAGACATACACCCAGAGAGTAACACACAGAGACATACAGACACACTTGATGTAATTTTGAACTTTAGAGTTTCCTAGAATCTTTTTTTTTCTGATGAAAATCTCTCAGCAGCAAAAGATCTAATCAGACATTTATCAGATATACTAGATTGTTTTATTAATAGTCCTTTTGACTATTTTTCTTTGTTTTTTTTTTTCTCTCAGCAAAATAGAGAAATGATCTGTACCATTTGATTCAGTGGTCAAAATGCAATCCTCAGGATGATTTTTTGTACTTTCAAGTAGAGTTTTTTCACCAGCTTAAAAGAGAGAGAAGAAAAAAGGAAAAGAAGGAAGGAAGGAGGAAGGAAAGAAGGAAGGAAGGAGGGAAGGAAGGAAGGAAGGAAGGAAAGAAGGAGGGAGGGAGGAAAGAAAGAAGGAGGGAGGGAAGGAAGGAAGGAAGGAGGAAGGAAGGAAGGAAAGAAGGAGGGAGGGAGGGTGGAAAGAAAGGAAAGGAAGGAAGGAAGGAAGGAGGGAGGGAGGGAAGGAAGGAAGGAAGGAAGATCTACTATGAGATGGGTTTAGTTTTATTTCTTGGGGAAACTTGGGAAGTAATGGTGTATTTGGCTCACTACTCCAGGTGACAGTTCATCGTTATGGAGAATTCAAGGCAGCAGGAACTGGAAGCAATCAGTCACAAGTCAGGTTTTCTTTATGTAGTACTGAGTGTCCAGGAAGTTGCTCAATTTGTGGACTGGGCTGGCCGGGAATACAAAGATCTGCATACCTCTGCCTCCCCAATACTGGGATTAAAGGTGTGTGCCACCACCACCCAGTTTCTCCTCTTTTCTTAAACCAAGAGTATATTTAAACGTGATATAATAAGAATTTTAATGGAATCTTGGCTTTTTCAGAACATACGTTCTTTTTGTTTGTTTGTTTGTTTGTTTGTTTTGTTTTGTTTTTCAAGACAGGGTTTATCTGTGTAGCCCTGGCTGTCCTGGAACTCACTCTGTAGACCAGGCTGGCCTTGAACTCAGAAATTTGTCTGCCTCTGCCTCCCAAGTGCTGGGATTAAAGGCACACGCCACCACTGCCCGGCAGAACATATGTTCTTGTTTGTTTTAAAACTGTATGTCCTGCTCCACTGTGTTCATAGCAGCCTTATTTATAATAGCCAGAAGCTGTAAAGAACCCAGATATCCCTCAACAGAGGAATGGATACAGAAAATGTGGTACATTTACACAATAGAGTACTACTCAGCTATTAAAAACAATGAATTTATGGAATTCTTAGGCAAATGGATGGATCTGGAGGATATATCATACTGAGTGAGGTAATCCAATCACAAAAGAGCACACATGGTATGCACTTTTTGATAAGTGGATATTAGCCCAGAAGCTCTGAATACCCAAGGTACAACCCACAAACCACATGAAACTCAAGAAGAAAGAAGACCAAAATGTGGATACTTCGATTCTTCTTAGAAGGGGGTGGGGGTGCAAAATACCCATGGAAGGAGTTACAGAGACAAAGTGTGGACCAGAGACTGAAGGAATGACAATCCAGAGACTGTCCTACTTGGGGATACATACCATATACTATCACCAAAACCAGACACTATTGTGGATGCCAAGTGCTTGCTGACAGGAGCCTGATATAGCTGTCTCCTGAGAGGCTCTGCCAGTGCCTGACAAATACAGAAAGTGGATGCTCACACCCATCCATTGGACTGAGCACAGGGTCCCCAGTGAAGGTGCTAGAGAAAGGATCCAAGCAGCTGAAGGGTTTGCAGCCCCTTAGGACGAACAACAATATGAACTAACTAGTACCCCCAGAGCTCCCTGGGACTAAACCACCAACCAAAGAGTACACATGGTGGGCTCATGGCTCCAGCTGCATATGTAGCAGAGGATGGCCTAGTCAGTCATCAATGGGAGGAGATGTGCTTGGTCCTGTGAAGGCTCTATACTCCAGTGTAGGGGAATGCCAGGGCCAGAAAGCAGGAGAAGATGGGTTGGTGGACAGGGGGAGGTAGGGGAATAGGGAAACCAGAAAAAGGGAGAATGTTTAAAATCTGAATAAAGAAAATATCTAATAAAAAAAATCTGTATGTCCAACAACTTTTGCTTATAATTCCACAAGACAGTGGGGTTAAGAAGACAGACAATATTCAGTGAGTTGAAGTAAATCCGGTGTTTAAAATTATAATTTCAATTTTTCAATGCCAATGGCATTACTGCTGGCTGGTCTAACTCTTATGCGTGAGTTTGCCTGTGCTAGCGCTGTTTCTCGCACATAGTAGATATTCTATAAATGCTTGTTAAATAAATGAAAATGCAGACTGGATACAAAAGGCATCATTGAAATTTTATATAGGTCAATTGCACTATAATTAGATTCTCAGACATGATATGCTGCAAAGACCAACAATGAGTGATATTAACCAGCCTTATTATTTGGGACTGAAGGCATATCTGCTATTCCTTTGATAACTCCCATGCCACAGCACTAGTGTTTCTGTTTGATAATGAAATGTTGCATTTTCTAGACAGTATGCCAGACACAAAGTAAGCTGCTTAAAAATAACATCCAAGCAGCCTCACCAAGTGAGCCTGCTGTCCAATGAAAACCAAATGAAATGTTTAGTTTTCTGGTTTAAATTATTAGCTCCAAGGGTGCCCTATTTTTATGGTGTGTAAAGCATTTATATGCCTATAAGTTCACTCACTGGTTTAAAAACACAAAGTTTATAGAAATAAAGTAAAATAAATAAATAGCTGTTTCCCCATCTGTTGTCTACTCTTTAAAATGTGATACTTCATTCTTAAGCCAGAATGAATGATATCTGTCTTCTCGGGTGAGCAAAAAATTGGATCTAAGGAAAAATGCCAAATATGGTTTTACCTGAGGAATGTATGTAAGTATAAATATATCTATATCATCTGTATCTGTATCACCTATATCAACTATCTCTATCTGTCAGTCTGTCTGTCTCTGTCTGTGTCTCTCCTTCTCTCTTCACCATCTTTTCTCCTCTCCCCTCTCCCTTTCCCATATTTTTCTATATTCATATTTGCATCTATGCACTTAGCTAGTGTACTACTTGAGAGGGGAGCAATGGAATTTGCACCTCCTGCTTATTTACTGGGTGCTGATTTTATCTCATGAAAGTCTTCATTCATATGAAATGATTAGACAAAGTTTGGCAGATGGGGAAATCAAAGTCATAAGGCATGACTTATATCTGTATATGCAGGGTACAGTGTGACTTATGTCTGTACGTTCAGTGTACAGGAAGCAGATGCAGACTTTAACCCCCTCAGACATCTTTGCTTCTTTACTCCAGAGTACTGTCATCAAGTCATATGGAAACATTGCTCCATATATATATATATATATAT
>NW_022196910.1:19475628-19510455 GCF_008632895.1 Mastomys coucha
TATATATATATATGCGTGTATGTGCATGTATGTATATGTGTATATATTGTACACATATACATGTGTGTATATGTATGTAAGTGTATAAATATATATGTGTGTATGATGTATATAGGTTATAAATATGTAATGTATATGTATATATAACATTTATATGTATATATACAATATATAATAGGTATATATTCATATGTATACATTTAACACACACACATATATATATGTTAAGTGTTTTACCTGAGGATTGTATAGAAATACATATGTGTATATATATATATATGTATGTATATATGTATGTATATATGTATTATATAACTATACTTATATATGATTTTATAAGTATATGTACATATACGTATGTATATATGTAATATATAACTATATACTTATATATGTTTTTATAAGTATATGTGTATATAAATATATACTTATATACATTTCTCAGGCAAATGTGTACCTTACCAACTTTTACATACATATGTATAAGTATATATATATATATGTATGTATAAGTATATACACTTATGTATATATGTGTGTATAAGTATATGTGTATGTATGTGTGTATATATATGTATAAGTATAATGTATATATACTTATATATGTTCCTCAGGTAAAACAACACTATCAAGAGTACTGTCACCCATAGTCAAATGGACACCTGCTCCATTCATTATACAGTTATACAGAAAGGAGAAATCCTGGTATAGCTGATACCATGGTAACATGGACTCAAGTCTCCCTTCTACTTGTAAACTTCAAAGAACATACCTTTTCTCTGTGGAATATTGAGGAACAAAGGTGGAATTAAAACCTTACCTTTTCTCAAGATAGCTTGGCATCCTTTCTTCCCACCCAATTGAAAGAGCAAAACTGATCTCCAACAATCTGTTTCGTTTACAGAGCTACATTGCTTTCAACATAGGACAATCAATACAGGACAAATTCTACAACTATATCTCCTGTAGGTTCAGGTGTTTGAACCCTAAATACTTGGTGGTACCATTTTGAGAGGCCATGAAAACTTGGGGAGGTTGGGCTAGGCTGGAGGACATAGATGCCTTGGTACAGGAAGTCTTGGGGTTTATCTCTATTCGCTATCCTGTTTCTGCTTCCTGGTTTGCAGAGATCTGAGCAGGTCCTCTGACAACCTGCAAGGTACTGTGCTTCCCCTGCCGTGATAGACCATCTCCCTTCAAACCAAAGGCCCAAATAAAGCTCTCTTCCCTTGAGTTGCCCCTTTTCAGGTTTTAATCACTATAATGAAAAGTTTACCATCATACCATGTGTATAGATAACAGATCATTAAGCACACTTTCTCAGGTGTAATAGGACAGGGATGTCCAATCAACAAAATTGAGCTTTACTAAAACATAGCTTAGAAATAAAAGTTCAAATTAAATGGAAAAAATCAGTTTGTATTGCACATGGACTAGAGGAAGTCCCACTCTGCTCCATGCCTATGTTTCAAAGCTTAATTGGTGCATTCAAATGCTAATGCATACAAATGCAGGTACACAACTTCTTCCATCAAAGAGTCACCTCCTGTGTACATAGCATGGTTTCACACTACCTAATATGATTTCTTTTCCCATTTTTGTGATAAAATACTCTGACAAAATCAACTTAAGAAAGGTTTCATATTAGCTCACAGTTCAAGGTAAATTTCCTGGAGAAGCCAAGGCAGCAGGATTTTTGAAGCAACTTACCACATCACTCCTACAGTCGGGAAACATAGATGACTGCATGCATATCAATCTCCTGCTTCAATTTTCTACAGTTCAGAATCCTCTGCTCAGGGAATGGCCTGACCCACAACTAAGATGGATCTTCTCACATCAATTAGCAGAATTCCTCATCGGCAAGCTCAGAGGCCCATCTCCCATGACACTCTAGATTCTATAAAACTGACAATGAATACCCAGCATTGTACATCTTATACCTGGATACATGACACCACCATGTGAAAGCTAGGGTGTGAGAGTGTTCAGGCCTCTTCTTTACCTAGTCCATCCCTCTTAGTCTACAGTATTCCCAATGTGGAGTTTTTCCTCATATTCCAAACAATCTCTGATAATTGTGAAAAAAAATTAAATCACTGGAGAGAGATGGAAATGAACAGAAACCACTCTGTGTTCAGATGGCATGTTGTAACTTTAATTTTTTTCAAACCTTATTTTTAATGATGGTTCTTAATGCTTTAACCTCCCTTTTAGCCCACCATCTACCAAAAGGAGTGGGAATGAAAAGCTATAGGAGAAGTGGACCTTTGGAGCAACTCCTATCTGTGTTGTCTGGAAGTTGGCAGCTCAGTTCACAGATCAACAGTGGCAGCTCAGTCTGCTCATAAACACTTCATGGATACACCACCAGTCCAGTTCATCAGAGTCAGGTTAGCAACAGTGGTTACAGGACTTTGCTGAGACAGCCAGGCCTCAGCCTTGGCATGACTCAGTAGAAGGGACCCAGAGGGATACGAGAAGTTCTCAGCTGTGCTTCTCTCAGGGAAGTGAAGACAAGTGATGCAAGACTGAGGAGCTACCCTAACTCAGCCCCCATCACCGTCCATCAAATCCTATTTATACCCTCCAAATATCATGTGTCCCCCAGGGCTCTTGCCTCAGCATGTGTGTCTGTCTCAGCTAACATCGCTCTGCCAATTAACCTGAATTGGTAGAAGCAGCAAGGAACTGCAGCTCACCACCAGAAGATTTCTCTCCATTGAGTCCCAAGAAATGCAGCTCAACTACTCGGTGTAACAGTGTATGCGTGTTGTTAGCAAAGAATCCTTCATCATGTGGCCTTTTATAGGATTGCTTTAGCAGAACATCCTCTCTCCTGTGTCTGCTTCAGAGAAATGTTTCTCCACAAGTCCACCTTAGTCTTTCACTTGTGACCACTTCAGCTCTATGTTCCTTCATGTCTTTGCTCCAGCAAAGCACCATCCAAAGAACCCTTCACTGTGTTCCACTTCACTGTGTCCTAAAGATGAATCTTTTTGAAATGAACTAATATACCTGTAACAGGGTCCCAGGCCTTCATAGGCCCTGACTTCATGATGGAAGTACCATTCAGGCTGTAAAACTCAGCACATAGACAGCACTATGTGCCCCAAAATCTAAAGCAAAAACCTAATCCATCAAAGTCCATAATTCTGGGAAAGTCTCAAAATATACTAACATTACTTTTTAGCTTCTATAGCTCCATTTCCATCTAACTGTTCTTGTTAACTGAAGTATGTCAACCCAGAAAATGGGTTTTGTGCTTAAAGCTCTCCCTGAGAAAGGCTTTGTGGTGTTCTAGAACACTTAGTGTAGTCTCTGGCCAGCTAATAAAAACTTTCTATTGGCTTATCCCATTTCTGAGCAATCCTCTCTGGTGATTACCCAACAACAACTTCTAACCATAACTAATGCTGTCATATCAGATATGATATTTAATGAGTATTTCCCTCTTGCTTTTTCTGATGTGCTTCTCTGTCCTCCCTCTACCGCAGTCTTTCTCTCACACAAAGGATTTGTGTTTTCTTAAAGAAAAGCCCAGGTTCCCTAAGCATCTTGATATTAAGGCAATAAAAGCTTAATGAAACAGGAATAATGATATTATACATGTTTGGTTGCTTTGCTTTTGTTTGCAAGTTTAGGACTGTGTTAAGCAGAGGGATTTTGCACAATGCTGAACAGCAAGGCTTTGCCTTTCTTGTTCCCAACTAGGGGGAGAAATTATGTGTCTTTACCACACAGCACAACAGGGAGTACACAAAACAGATGGGGTAGATAGGTCAATCTTAGAGGAACATATCATGATCACATGGCAGGCTTCTTGGGGAACCTATTTGAGGGCATATAATTCTTTCCCAACTGATAAAGGTCACAGAATAAATTGTAAACCAACATCCACAGAGACTGAGATCCGTCTGCAAAAAGAAAAAGCAACTAATGAAAAGATTCTTTGGATCTTGGCTCTGATAATAGGAGACATACATATGAGATAGGAGAACTGGAATAAAAACCTATAATTAATGAGAAGAGAGACTTTTCTCTTGACTCCCTTGATTAATAAGTATTGCTACCCCTTTATATGTGAGGATGAGTTGGTAATTTATGGCATCAACTAATGTACATAGAATTGACCACCTTTTGGTATGTTGATGTGTTGTAGTATGATTATAGGGTACATTCAAAAGTCTAAATAATTTCTTTTGCATTGATAAAGATCCAAGTCAAAGCTCCCTTGATGATTCCTTGTACTGAGATGTATAATAATTGAACTATAAAGACCATTTTAGTTGAGCTTTAGAGTTGCAGAGTGGGCAGGGATAAGGAGATGAACAGTACATGCTGCCTTGTCTGTAGGTGTGCTACCTGCAGCCTCTAAACCTTGACTCATCTGAAATTTTCATTAATCTCCTGTTGTTTAGTGCATCTAGACCACACAATAATACATTGTTCATTCTATTTTCTTATTTAGCTCATCTAGCCTCTCCATGTGCCTCTGGAAGGCTTGGAATTATCTCAGACACTTTAGCAAGATGTAAGCAAGCAGAGTGAAGTAAAATGACTTGCTTAGAGGAGGCACAATTTGAATTCTCTGGAAAATAAAAAACTGATATTGGGGGGAAGTCCTTTCCCTCCAGGCTAATTCTCTATTGTACCCCTCCCTGAGCAAATATCCCTGAATCCAATCACCTTTCATTCTGTCTCAGCAACATCTTCTTATGTAAGCTTCGCAAATTCAGAACCCCAACAAGAAAAAGGCCAGGGCATTTATAGTTGTGACCCACACGATTTAAAGCTAGCTGGGAGCCTGGCAAAACACAGCGGCATGCTGAAGTTATTTCCAGAACAGCGGGCGTCTCTTCAAGCAAACCAGCTCAAAGATGTCAAACTTGCCAGCCCATGTTCTCTAGCACAGTTCTTTTAAGACTGAGTAAATGGTAGAGAAAAAAATTTAATCTTCTCATATATCCAAATTAATTAACCAGCAAGAATTTATTGCTTGCCAAGAGTCAAGCTGTAAAAGAGACCTCATCAGTAGCTTGGAATCTGAAGTTGAATTTTATGGGTTTGAGACCCAGCTTCATTATTTACTGGCCAGGAGACTTTAGGCAAGTTATTTAATTTCCCCATGCTGGGCCTCAGTTTCCTCTTCAAGAAAATGTTGATAACAACTAGACACATGCCATTGAGCTATCAATATAATTGAGTTCATTCACAACAGGTGCTATAAATCATGTGGCTCATACTAAGGGGTTATAAATACTAGCTCTTATTATAGCTCTAGCACCTACTCCAAACTCTCCCACATTGTCAATGTGAACTAGGAACACAAGCACTCAAGAAGCTTTTGTTCAAATGAGCAAAATCAAAGACATATAAGACAAGAGAAATCACCTACTATGGAAAGCACACATACAAATGTATGTGTATTAGCCACGAATAGACCAAATATACAGATCTCATTGACACCTATATAGGTAGATAAGATTTCAAGGGACTGCAGGTGCTCATGCGTAGACCAGTTGTCCACATGGAGGATCATTATTCAGCAAATGTTTATGGAGTATTTGAGAGATTGTAGTCAACATTTGACTCATTAAGCTAAAATATTTAATAATGGGAATGTATTAGATACAGTTATGATATTTCAATGCCAAAATGTAGGAATAAAAATCTGTTCTGAATAGTTCTCATATGTTTGTGTTTGGATAAAAGTCTATAAGTCTCTCTTATGGAAATGAGATTAGAAATAGGAGATAGGATATACTTGATGGCATTCCAATTCTTCTAACATATTGTATTTGTTACTTAAAATTATTACAGTTATGTAAAAATGAGAATAAACAACAGATATGACTGGAATTGAGGAATATTTTATGCCTACTCCTTAATGTAATGAAATTAAAAAATGTGTGCATTAGGTAAATATAGGGGTGGTAAAGAAATAAATTTTTCTGAAAGAATGAGTCAAATGGTCCATCATTATAAAATATCTTAATTCAAAATATCAAGCAAACAGTAGTTGCAAAAGAAATAACGATTGGCTTGAATGGAATAATAGGACAAAATATCACCTTGGCTTTGTATTATGAAAGTTTCTTCAAATGTTAACAGTCTCCTATTTTCAGAAAGATACAGAAAGTTATCTTGGGGGCAGAGTATCAATGGGAAAGGGTAATACAACATTTTTTAAGTGGGAAGGAATAAAATGATAGCTAAGGTGGTCTAACAAGATTCTTGCAAAAAACAGGTCAAGAGCTTAGATATAAATGTTAACTGGGGAGGAACTTGATAATGTCTGGAAGAGGAGGAGTTTCTCCTTAAAATAGATTAACAGGAACTCTGACTAAAAGAGGCCCAGGTCTAGCCTGGTTGAGAAATAGAGTCAGAGGAGTCTATCCAACTTGGATGAAAGTGGAATCTTTATCAGGGCCATTTCCACAGAAAGTATTTGATAGTTTATCTGTACAATGCCATGTTATGTTTCATAGTTACCACCTGAGCATCTCAAGACAGGATGTTTCTAAAACGCTAAATCATGCAACTAGCATGCTAGGGAGCTTGAGAATAAACCCACAGCCCACATCTCTTGTCCCCACATTCATTTCTCATCCTGCTTCTTCCTGTGGCACTATGCATCGTATCAGTTAAAGTGTCACATTTGTGAACATTTGTGTCTGCCCTCTTATGATTTTCCTAACATGACTAGTTTTTTGATATTTTGAGTAAAGAGATTTTTCACCAATATCATTTCTTATTTATTTAAGGATTGTTTGGTTCATTAATTCATAAAAATGTACCCAACACTGACTATTTGCTCACTCTCATATCAAGAATTAGGCACTGAAGAATCATTCCTGGCCAGGGCTGGTGGAATCAAGATACAACATTGGAAACACTCCAAAACTGAGCACAGTGCTTTGGTTTAAAACAATGCAGAAGACTGAAGAAATGGCTTGTCTATTAAAGGCTAGTCTCACAACCAAAAATAAAACCATGGGGATATGGACAGAGTAAGGTTCACATTGGGACAAAGAGACAGGTACAGAAGAGCTTTCAGCTTGCTCTTCTGTTTCCAAGGACAGTCAGTGGTGTTTTTAGATAATTAGGAAGGTTTTTATCATTTGCAATGTATTTTGCCTAAAGCAGTTCCTTCACAGGGTAGGAGAAACTGCTCAGAGAGCAGTAAGGTTAGGTATACATGCTTTCTGTTCTGAGAGAGTCATGGCTCATCCAAAGGGGATTAATGAAGACTTCTCATCCCATTTCTGCTTTTCTATGTGACCTCCAACCCTGAAAAATCTGCCTAGGCAGAAGTAGAATTACTATGAATGGACCAGTTGCATCTTCCTGAAAACACAACACTCAGAACTGATAGCCCAGGAGACACTAGTGCCGATCTCCTCCAGTTTACATCCGAGTCCAGGGTGAACCAGACTCCAGATAGTTCAAGAGAGCTTATCTGAAATAAGAACGAGTCAGATTTCTGCCAGTAATCACCCACACTGCCAGCCTCTGACATGTGAATTTCCCCCCAAAGATTCCAGGTAACCCCTCTCCCCTCAATTGTGTGCCCTTGAGAAGTGCTAACTCCACAAACTAATTGTAACTTCTGTGCATATGCCCAAATCCCAAGAATTCTTGATGTGTCTTCTATGTGTATATAGAATATGCCTTTTGCTTTAGGAAAGGAAGTTGGGGAATCTACTAATTTTAAAGACAGGCTGTACTCACAATCGCACTGATTTTGAACTTTTGCAGAGTGGGGAAAATAAGTTTAGAGTCTTAAAATGGGGCTCCATGATGGCCGTTCACTGTAAAAAATCATGTCTGATGATTATCAAATGTGTGATTTCACTGCACTAAAAGCCTTCTGAATCGGGTCCATTTCTGAATAAAGATTGCAATGCTTCTCTTAAACATCTCTGCTCAGCTGGAGATGGAATCCTCAAGTATACTTTCTGGTCTTTTCAGATTCCTTATTGCATTTGCTTCTCAAATGCCATTTCTTTCCTGAAAGCCTAGGTGATAAAGGGTAGCAAATATAACCCCAGGTTTCTGCCATGAAAACGCAAGCAGGGGTACAGGTTTATAAGGTGAGAGCTTCAGCATCCTTTCTCTGTGAAGGCTGGGTCCTACTGGGATACTAATGAGAAGGTAACACCAGCTATGAAAGGGAAAAGATGGCAAAGAATAGGGTCAGTGGAGAAATGAAAAGACATGGGTAGTTTTGGAATTTCTGCACAATTGAAAAGCAAAGCTGCCCTGTGCTGATCTTTTATTCCATTCATTCCCTTGGTCTTATTTGTATGTGGATAAGCTGACAACAGCTGGTTTTACTGGAGCCAGAAAGTGGTGGTGATAACACAAGGAATCAGGTGTTTATAATGATGAGCTTATAGATAGAGCAGCCCCTCAGTCAAGAAAAGGAAACACGGCTGACCGCAATCATTGAGCAGTACAGCAATGCATTTATAAAAGTCCAGGTTTACACTGTTAAAGCTAAGCTCCTGGGCATTCTGGAAGATAGTGGTAGTTATCAACAAACGGTAGCCAAGAGAATTTGCACACTGATCCATTTCTAATAAGAAAAAAGCCACTTCCCGAAGTTGACTGAAGATAGCATGGTATTTCACTAAAATCCTATGTGTGTTGATGAAGGTGAAATCAGCTGGGCAGGACAGCCAGTATCAGTTCTGAATTGGACCAACGTCAAGACATGGATTCAGAAAAGTGTACAAAAAGCATAATGGGACCATTATACTCTATTCTAGCTTTAGAACCTAGAAAAGAATAAATAAATAAATTTACTTCAAGGAACAGCCAAAGTTGGAAGTGAAGCCTGCTGGAGTCTTAATTGCCAGGTACTCTTGGAAACATTCCCAAGGAGATGCAATGCAAGCCAGAAGATGATCTAAAAACTTTTGACAAAGCTGGGCAAGTGGTGTCAGGAAGTACTTTCTGGAAACATGCAAGTTGCCATTTGTACATATCAATTGAAGGAGCAAGATGTCATTGCTCTCAGTAGTGGGGAACGAAGAGATGAAGAGTGCTAATCAGTTGTGTGATGCTGGTACAAAAGTATAAAACTAGAAACTATAAAAATATTTAAAAAGTATAAAAAATAAAAAAAGTTATTAGACTGGAGCCCAAAGTCCAAACTAAAAATGGACTATAAGGGCAAAGGATGTGGTTCAGTTGGCCATGTGCCTGCTATACAAGGTGTGGAGTTAGGTCCTGGGAATCCCCATAAAAGCTACATCTGGTAGCATAGGCTTACAACCCTAGTGCTGATGAGGCAGAGCTCTGTATGTTTTTGGAATTTGCTGACTGTCAAGGCAAGCTGAACTGCTCGGTGCTGGGCTACTGTGCAAACAAACAAGGTAAACTACTCCAGAGTAATAAAACCTGAGGTTGATCTCTGGCTTTTACATGCAAACACACACACACACACACACACACACACACATATACACATACATACATACATACATACATACATATATACATACATACATGTGTGTAAACATAAGAATGCACATACACACACAAGCATGCAGAAATGGTATTTTGAGGAAAATCAAGGCCCACAGAGAGATAGCAGGCCAAAAATCCCCTCATCTCAAGATTGAATTCCAGGACTAAGCTTGGCTGAGAAAAGAAAGAAAGAAAGGAGAAAAAAAAGATGTGTCTGATATCTCAGACATTCCTCAGACTACCTTGTTAAAAAAAAAAAAAAAGGAAGGTCAATAGTCACAGAAAGTGTTTGGTAGAGGTGAGAGTTATTTTGCCACTTGACTTTTAAAATACCTGAGAAATTACAAGATGACACTTAGTAAGGACACATTCAGCAAGAATCTTCATGAGCTAATGACTGGAAATGTGAGCTAAAGTATGATGAATGCCAAAGGATCACATGTCTCCAATCCCTCAAACCATCTTGGTCCATGGAAATGCTCAGAAAGCAGGGGTCTTGAGTGGTTTGTAAGTAAGTGTGCATGCAGACTGATTCAAGGTGGAATCAGGAAGTGTCTCTTGATTTATTTCTGCTAAGATACACTGAAAAAAAAAATAGTGTTCTGAGGGAACAACTACCAAGAAGGCTGGGAATTGTTTCCCTAAGTAGTCACATGACACAAAACAATTGCAATGCCTCGATTATTGTCTTATTATTCATACAAAGGAATAACCTAAACATAAGCTTATTATTTCTGTTAAAATAGTTTTAAAAACTCTTTGTCTTTGTCTCTGTCTCTCTCTGTCTCTGTGTGCATGTATGCGAATGTGCGTGTGTGTGTGTGTGTGTGTGTGTGTGTGTGTGTGTGTGTGTGTGTATGTTTGTCTATTCATCTATCTCTCTGCATAAGATCTGAAGAGGCTGGAGGAGAGTGTCAGATCCTGAATCTGTAGATGTGAGCTGCCTAGTGGTGCTGGGAACTGAACTCTGGTCCTTTAGGAGAACAATGTGTGGCTTTGACCACTGAGCTATCTCTTCTATCCCAACCCCCTTTTTAATCTTTTGAGGTAAGGACTTCTACTGACTGGTTTTGTGTGCCAACTTGACACAGGCTGGAGTTATCACAGAGAAGGGAGCTTCATTTGGGGAAGTGCCTCCATGAGATCCAGCTGTGGGGCATTTTCTCAATTAGTGGTCAAGGCGGTAGAGCCCTTTGTGGGTGGTGTCATCCCTGGGCTGGAAGTCTTGGGTTCTATAAGACAGCAGGCTGAGCAAGCCAGGAGAAGCAAGCAAGCCAGTAAGGAACATCTCTCTATGACCTCTGTGTCAGCTCCTGCTTCCTGACCTGCTTGAGTTCCAGTCCTGGCTTCCTCTGGTGATCAACAGCAATGTGGAAGTGTCTTAGTCAAGGTTTCTATTCCTGCACAAACATGACCACGAAGCAAGTTGGGGAGGAAAGGGTTTATTTAGCTTACTTCCACATTGCTGTGGAATGAAGGAAGTCAGGACTGGAACTCTAGCAGGTCAGGAAGCAGGAGCTGATGCAGAGGCAATAGAGTGATGTTCCTTATTGGCTTTCTCCCCCTGGCTTGTTCAGCCTGCTCTCTTATAGAACCCAAGACTTCCAGCCGAGGGATGGCACCACCCACAAGGGGCCCTACCCCTTGATCACTAATTGAGAAAATGCCCCACAGCTGGATCTCATGGAGGCACTTACCCAACTGAAACTCCCTTCTCTATGATAACTCCAGCCTGTCTCAAGTTGGCACACAAAACCAGCCAGTATAGGAAGTAAGCTGAATAAACCCTTTCCTCCCGAATTTGCTTCTTGGTCATGATATTTGTGCAGGAATAGAAACCCTAAGACAGAACTCATGTTGCCCTTTCTGCTCTTGACCTTGTTATGTAGCTGAGGTCACCTTGAATTTCTGAACCCTTCTACTACCACCTTACCAGCTTTAAGGTTACAGACACGTTTCACCACACCCACTTCATACGTTATGGTGATTAAACCCATGGCTTTGTACATACTAGGTGCAAGGCCAACATTCTGCCAACTGAACTACATTCCTATTGGACAGAAGAAGCTTAAACTAAATAGCGTTAAAAATTTTTAGAAAGCTTAAAATAAAATAACCAATAAATGCTTCTCTATGTTCCATAAAATTTCCTAAAATGTACAGTTATCATTTTCAAATTACAGCTGAATATAGCCATTTTTGCCTCTATCTCCTCCTTGAGGCTGAGTTTACTTTGTAGTCCAGGCTACCCTTTGTCTTCTAAGTGCTGATAGTACTATCTATCCTGAGCCACTTCATTTTGCTTAGAATCTTATCATGCCTATTAGCCTAAACAGAGCCTTGATGTTGAAACCTGGCATAATCTCCTGCTTTTAAGGAACACTTAGGTATTTTTTCCTTATAAGCTATATTCATTTAAGGCTACCTAATAGTATAAGAAAATATTTACTCAGTCGGACAGTAGTGGTGCACATCTTTAATCCCAGCATTCAGGAGGCAGAGGCAGGCAGATTTCTGTGTTCAAGGCCAGCCTGGTCTACAGAGTGAGTTCTAGGGCAGCCAGGGCTACACAGAGAAACCCTGTCTCAAAACAACAACAACAACCAAAAAATAACAACAAAAAGAAACAAGCAAACAAACAAAAGAAAATGTTTACTCATTCTTTCTACACCAGGAAGAAGTGGAGACTAAAGGCTGGATGCTCACAGCCTCTCCCTGTGGAAAGAAGCAAAAGGCTCTGCCTTACACTCAGAGCTGGGCTCCAATGGGCCTCCCGAGGCCCCATAAGAGTTCATGTTCTCAACCTGCTACAGAGAACTAATTTAGCGGTAGCAGTTACTGGAATGAACGTAACATAAACCTGCTCTTTGAGAGTTACTTCCACAGTTTAAGAGAATGAAGGGTGGAGTGGGGAGAGGCAGGGTAACTCAGGAGGAAAATAGGTCAAATTTGCATACAATTAAAAGCAAAGATCTTCTAGAATTTGCTTCCCTTTCAAACAGCTCCAGTCATTTGAGGACCTCGAGAACCCCCATATTTGATTCATGTTTAACTTTTTGAAGAGTTAACAAAATTAAGAATGAAAAGTAACTTAGCTGTCTGGGATTATGATGGTATGATGGTGTTTTGTGATAAGTGTTTTGAACTGGAGATGAAGGGTTGATATCTGCATCTCCTCCTTCTCTCTCCTCACTCCTCCCTCTTCTTTCTTCTCCCACTCTGTTTCCTCCCTGTCTTCTTTCCCTCTTTCCCCTCCTGCTCCTCTGTCTCTTCCTATTAGACACAGGAGAGTCTTCAATATATATTTGATTCCCTTTTGTAAAACATACTTTCTGATCATCAATATGCTAGCAAAGAGCTTCTAAAAAACAACAGTGTAAACTCTTCTTTATTTCTGTTTCTCTTCTTTCTTTCTTTCCTTCTTTCTTTTTTCTTTTTTTCTTTTTCCTTTTTCTTTTTTTTCTTTTCTTTTTTTTTCTTTTCTTTTTTTTTTTTTTTTTTACTATCCAGGAAGTGGTGACAGCCCAATTTTCTTCTACATCTATGAAATCGAAAGGCTGGGTGTTAGGAGGGATTATGAAGAGTTTATGAGACAAACAGCACACCCTGCTGCAGCCTTATCTAGCAAAGGGCCCACTTTCCTCCCTAAGCCTCTGGTGGGCGGCTAGAGCTCAGGGCAGGCTGTAAGGGGTGCACATGGCACCATTTATCATCGAGAAGCATCTCTGAAATGGCAAACTTTATTTATCGATCTTCCCATTCTATGTTATCTCCAACAAGCCACGTGAAAAGTAATACATTTTGTATGGATTAATCCTTGTAATGCTACATAACATACTCCAAGAGATAACTCAAACACACTTTGTCTTCTCATTATCTAAACAGACATGTCTCCCTTTAAGCCATCAACTGAGGTCATCACCCAAATGCCCTTGTGGAATATTCATTAATCGAATAACTAATTTGAAATGGACCTTCAAAGCATTATTCATTTCCCCATCATTCTCCCCACATCACTTTAAATGCTTTGTGGGGATAATGATTGGGCTGATGTTTAATTAATTGTGAAATTGTGAATTAAAGCTAAGTTAAAAGATAAATCATTTTTTTAGTGCATGAGAGAAAAAGAGAAAAAGGCAAAACTAGCCTAAGAGCTTGATCAGTGGTTTTCTTGGCAAATGTCCCTTTATTCCCACAACACAACCACATTCTAATTCAAGATTGACCTTTGTGATGCAAATCTTATTTGTCTGTTTATTCTTGGTGGTTTTCAAATTCATCACACTGATGCTCTAGGCCATTGCACACAGATCTATATGTGACTTGTTGTTCTCAGTAAGTTTTACTGGAAAGACTGAGGTGAGGAAATCAAAGCCATAATTTTGTCTACTTCATGTGATGATCAGAATTCTCTATCTTTAAGGTGATAGAGTTTAGCTTTCATTGTCACCTAAGGCCTCCTTATTATGCCTGACTTTTTATCCCCACTCTGTAACAGGAACTCAGTCATTACCTTTGCTTACTGGTTCTTCTCTTGGGTTAGCAGATGTCAATTAGGAGCTATAAACAGTCTAAAAACCTGGAATCTTTGTTTCATATGACATCTGCTTCCTTCTGCTGCCTTAAACTGTCTTCATTTCCTCTTTCTATGTCTTCAAAACACTAGCATAAGGGTAACTAAGATCTTTATAATATTCAAAGGAGCATTGCATTTGTTGTGTGTGTATGTGTATCTGTAATCAAATACCCGATACGAAGCAACTTGAGGGAAGAGAGGTTTATCGTGCCTCACAGTTCAGGGAATGTAGGCCATCATAGTAGGCAGAAAAAAAATGGAGACATGAGTGGCTTATAGTATTAGGAGAGCATGAGTGGCTAGTGACATCACAACACTTGGCAGGGAGCAAACAGAGAGCCTGGCCTAAAGTGTGGCTGACCTAAATTTATATAATTCGAATTTCAACCCCTGTGACTCACGTTGGCCAAACAGGTTCCACCTTCTTCAGCTAAGTCCCACCACTTAAAGGTCCTGTAAACTGCAAACCTAGTACCACCAGAGGGGGACAAGTATTCAGACTGTCTATTGAGAACCAATTTACAGACATTACATATTGTCAATAGACTGTCAACTTCAAGCTTGTTGTATGTCCTTCTCCAGACCACTGGGACAGTAATTATGGAGTCTCTGGTCATTGCTGGAAAGAGGAGATGATCTGTGTCCAGCTTCCCTCTCTAATTGGTTCCTTTTCTCTTGAGATCACTTTGGATTTCATGAACAACAGGTCAGATAGATAAACATTTTATGACAAGAACTGGATCTTTTCATCAGGCACTATCAGCTTTCTTATTATAATAAGACTCTGAATAGCCAGTCTGGGATAATGATCAGGAAGACCATATCCTGACCAAGACTGATTGACAAGGCATATCCCTGGGCTTTCCCTATGTAACACCAAAGCTCTTGTTAGCATTTTAGAGTATCCTCAAGAGGCTGATTGCCCTGTTTCTTCCCAGTAGGGTCAAAGTGGATAAATTCATCCTTGAGCTCATCACTAACTATTTCTTATTTGTTCTGAAAGAGTGACCAGCTTGGTTTCCTAGAGCCCCTAAACTTTAATTTCTGTCTCAGGCTTCCAGAAGCAACTGTATTTGTTACTGAAGTTTACTGTCAGATACATGGCAATTTACATTATATAAACCTACTCATGTTCCTTATTTTAATTAGTATTTCCTTGAGGACAGGGTCAAGTTTTCTTAATTTATGCCACACTATATGTATTGTGTACTTGTTTCATCAGAATTGGAACACCCTTTCCGTAGGAAATAAATGAAACTTAGAAGTCTTAGGAAGTTCCAGAAACATACAAGATCCTCAAGGCCCTCCCCAAGGATATATGAGCAGTAAGAATTACTTTGAAGGAGAGACTGTCTAACCAGCTCTGATTCTGACTGGCTTATCTGCTTACAAGTCATATAGATAGCTTCAGGGATATAGCTTTTGTGAGTCATAAACTAGGCTGGAGTGGGCTTTTTAGTGTCAAATCGGTCTTAAAAGTATCCATGCCTCTGTTAGTTCACAAAGCTTGATGTAGGTGGGACCATTGTTTGACCTGTTATTGGTGTCATATTTGGGGGTAAATAGGCATTTGCTTGCTCCCCAGAAGAAAAATTATGCCACATATTTAACATGTGTGTAGACTTAGATTTTTTAAAACCAACTTTAACAAGGGTTCTTAAACACTTCAACCTCCCTTCTAGCCCTCTGACCAAAGGTAGGGGAGAAAGATGTTTAATAGGACAAGAGGGATGTAGACATGTTTAGAAGTAGTTGTTTGGGGTGATTCCAATCTTCATTGTCAGGATATCAGTAGTCTAGTCCAAAACATCAAACATGAATCAGTAGTAGGAGTTTAGTTCAATCAGAAAACACTAAACACAGTAGTGGTGGTTCAATCTAAAAGTAACTGCAAGGCTCTGCCAAATTGGCACTAGTGTGTGGAAGCAGAAAGAAGCAACTGGAATGCCATGAGAAATTCTTTGGTATGTTTCTCCCTACAAAGTCACAACAAGCAAATATCAGTGAAGACCAGAAAAGTGTGGCAAGGCAAACCAATGCAAGAACATTGTCAACAAAGATCAATGAAGTGTTGCAATGTTAACCAATATAAGTGTGTCATCCATTGTCTCTTGGGTTCTACTTATACTCTTCCCAAACATCATGAATCTTCTAACGTGTCTGCCTCAGTAAAACATCCTCTCATAAGACAGCTTCCACAAGACATCACATGACAGAACTGAGTCTCCAAAAAACCAGAAATTTCCAGTTCACAAGTGTTCTCTGATGAACCTGAGCCTGGATTTGTGTTTGCTTTCCTATCTTCCTGAAACACTTGCTATGTGTGTTCACCTGGCTCAGTCATTTTATTCAAGCAACTAGTATAGTAGCAGTAACTTTATCTAAGGTATTCATTTCCCCCTCCCTCAGCTTATCATGTCTTCTTAGAGGTTATCACTACTTTATATTGTTTTTAGTTTTGCTTTTATTTTGTGACTTTCCTTCTCTGACTAGATGTAACCTCCATTATGAACCAAACCTATGTATTCTTTTCAGTGGTATATTCCATATGCTGATAGAAAGGGAATTAATTTAACACTTAATGAATTAATGAACTATTGAAGACTAAAAGCTTTCTCCTATGTTTGCTAAGCTCCAGAGGCTATTATATGAAGACTGATTGAGAATGAAGTGAACAAAGAAAAGCTATCACAAGCATAAAGAGATAGATTCATCACCTGCTATATCCAAGCATGCCCAAAGCTAACATATCCATGGACACTGTCCACTCATTAGGTAATATATTTCCTTGTTTGTCTAGATGATTTATGTTCTGTTTGTTTCATTTTCAACCAAATAAAAAGTTGAGAAGTAGATAGTCACTTGTATGTCATTTCTGTGTTAATTTCATTACCATACCTATAATACCACTTAGTTTCCACTTTATTGATTTATCAACATTCCTACATTTTTCTATACAAAAAGGCACTTCTGTGTTCCTTTAGGCCCCCTATCATCAAATTCATTTTAAATAATTATATGTGTATCTAAATTCTGCAGTTCATTTCTCTGAGTCTGGTTTACCTGATGCTCATCTTCATCTATGAAATTTCTGGATGATGGAGTCTAATTTGAAATCCTTTTTGTGCCTAAGCTGGTCCCAAGGAGCCAGCCAATGTAACACATGTATTATGGTGCCTACTGAGCTCAGGTTCTGACAGATAGAGTAATTATTCCCATAAAAGAACATTGATTGCTTACAAAGGTCTAGTTTCAGCTGGTAAATGTTACTATTATCCCCTTTATTTACCAGCTATTTAACCTTATGCAAAACTCTTAACTATTCTTTATGGCTTTCTCATCTGTAACTGCAGAATAACCTAATATTCTGTCTGGTAGAGTTAAGAGATAATGCAGCATAGCCAATGTTCTTTTAGCATAGCATATTGCAAATAGTAAGTATGTACTATCTGTGGACATAATTGTCTTCATTTTCATAGAATGAGCCTTCCAATAAAATACCAGAAAGCTAGCCGGGCAGTGGTGGCACACACCTTTAATCCCAGCACTTGGGAGGCAGAGACAGGCAGATTTCTGAGTTCGAGGCCAGCCTGGTTTACAGAGTGAGTTCCAGGACAGTCAGGCCTATACAGAGAAACTCTGTCTCAACCCCTCCCCCCCCCCAAAAATACCAGAAAGCTGAAAAGTTTTTATACCATCTCATGTGTTTCTTAAAGGTTTATTGAAAACACGACTGCTGAGATAGTGGCACACATCTTTAATCCCAGTGCTTGGCAGGTAAAGGCAGGCAGATTTCTGAGTTCGAGACCAACCTGGTCTACAGAGTGAGTTCCAGGACAGCTGGAGCTACACAGAGAAACCCTGTCTCGAAAAACTAAAACAAACAAACAAAAAACCCAACAACAACAAATAAACCCAAAACAAACAAACAAAAAACATGACTGCTTCCATTTTCCTCACCCATATTTCTCCCTGAGTTAATGTACGTGTTTATCATCTATCTTTCTCTTTCTCTTTCTCTTTCTCTCTTTCTTTCTTTTTTCCTTTCTTTCTTTCTTTCTTTCTACTCTATCATCTATCTATCTATCATCTATTTATCTATCCATCATCTATCTAATCTATCTATCTACCTCTGTACCATATTATAATGCTTCATGGTGTTCATAGTATGAATGTATCCTATTGTTGACTATCACATCTAGATTGTTTTTCTATTTAGTACTTGACAAAACTATAATAAAGAACATCTTTGTCTTAAAAAAATGAAAAACTTTAGGAAGGATAAGAGTCTTGTTTGCCCTTTTTTAACTCCAACACAGTAACACCTGTACCTAACCAAAAATGGGTAATTAGCAATCACTTAATCATAGCAATTGTTCATATGAATAAGTACACATTTTGTTACTGGTGAAAGAGTTAACATTTTTATTGGATGGTCTTTTATCTTCCCTTTTTCTATGGAGGCTCCTTAAAACTTCCAGGGTACACAGTCATTCACTGTGACCAAATTTCCTAAATCCGAGTCTTCTTTTCTTCCCTGGACACCTTCCCACCTGGGAGGAAACATCCATGTTATATTTATATCAATATGTTATCTTCCTTAACATATTGAACCTGGAGCAAGCTTTTTCATGTAGTTGGATTTTACTTTAGAAATAAAAGCCTAGGTTTTGTTCAAATATTTTGAAACCAACCAGATCCCCCCGAAAGACCTCCAACATCCAACAATCTAACACTGAGATTAAATGAGTTTTCAAAAACTCTTTCCTTTACATTTATTTTGATTACTTCTCTGCCACTAGATCTTATGACAAGAGTAGCTACCACTAAAATTATCATCTTAAAAGATGGCTCTGTGAATAAATGTCTTAGATAATCAAAGTTTAATCCAGTTTGGAAATGAGAAATAGGCATGAATGTTTATAAATACTCCCTAGTTTCACCCCAAGTGTGAAGAGCAAGGACAGTGATCTACCCTGCTTTTGTCTCTCTGGTTTGCCAGATTTCCAATATTTTCAATCCATTTTATTTTTGGGGATCTGATAAAACCAGGGAGAGGTGGGATGTGTGGAAAAAGTGGTTTCAATATACCAGCTAAAAATAGACTTCTACTTGAACACAGTTGAGGGACCAGAAGGCTTCTCTTAACTACTTCCAAATAGTTCTCACAGGAGTGGCTTGGATGGTTATGTGCCTGTGGAGTGGCATACGTGATGTACAGCTTAGATGTCACCAACTGAGATTGGCTGAAGCACACTTATTGCTAACTTAATGTAATAACTGTTGTGGATAAACAAATCAAAATCAAATCCACAGGTCAATTACTCTGAAGAATGCCCAGCTGATTTTCCTGTTTGAAAGAACATTAAAGCTTTTCAGATGAATTAGAGGCTTTCAAGAGATCAACTGATTTGGCTAACAAGTGGGTCTTGTGTTTTTGAGCATGAAGGATAATGGTGGAAAGGTCCCCAAGTCACAGGTGTTAAGGAAGAACTCCAACTCCATTCACTTCACAGTGACATGTACCTTAACAACTCCATTGTTTTCTTAGTAGAACAAGGTTTTTTAAAAACTAAGATCACTCTCCCTTAAGAATGCCAGTATTTAGTGAAGTCCCTTGTGATTTTTCCACTGAGGTAACTCAGCTCTAGGGTCATCTAATGAAATGGAGCAGTTGACTGACATTACTGGGCATAGGGTGTAGCTCCGTGGTATAAGGTTTGCCTGGCATGTAGGAAGTCCTCAGTTCAATACCTAACACTGTCTAAAGAACTAAAAAATTAAAAAAGAATGTTTGACTGTAGGTTGCCTATAACATTGGATGTCAGGAATCAGTAAAATCTCTCTCCTCTCCAAAAACACAGAAAATCAACACAGGGCTGCCAACTCTTTTAGTTGCCAAATCAACTGGCCAAAATCTAAATGAAACAAAATGAAATTACTTGCTACTGTGACTATGACTTAACGAAATGATGGCCTAACAAATGCCAAAAAAGTAGAAAAGACAGGAAAAGACATACAGCCTTTGAATTGAATTGAATGGATTTTTAAAGTTCTTATTGTTCCTTCTGGTGGTATACACCTATAAATCCCAGGCCTTGGGAGGCTGAGAATCTATGCTATTTTCATTTCTCTAATTTCATGGATGATGGATATAAGCCTGGCCTCACAGTCAGAGCTGCCACATGACTGACACTGGGCTAACCGGAATGAAATATTGTATTAGAAAAAAATGGGTTAAAGGCAGCCTTGGTGAAGAGTATCCTTTCAAAATTTATGTGCACCTGGAACCTGATCATGATGTAGATCATCATGGAACAGAAATTCTTGTAGATATAGGTGAGTTGGCATTTTATTAATGATCCTCTTAGATTTAAAATGAATCACTTGTCCCATAGTTAGTATCCATATTATAGTAAAAAAAAAAAAAAATGTCACATGGAGGAGAGACACTGAGATGCTGAAGGGGTGAATTGGTTAAAAGCTAAGGAATGCCAAATATTTCCAACTCTAGTTGAGGATAGAGATGTTTGTACCGTTGATTCTTTCTCAAGGCAAACAGAAGAAAACAATTCTACTCACTCCTTGATTTTAGTTTTCTAGTCTCCTGCATTATGAGCCCTTATATTGATAGCATTTGAAGGTACTCTTGTTTGTGGCGATTTGTTACAGCAATCCCAGGACACTAATACCCTGGGTTTGCAGAGTGTGCCATCTTGCCCAGCAGAGAGAATCCCTTCTCACAGTGAAAAAGACAGCATCCTAATGCATCCTAACAAGTCCTTGGATGCATTTAGTCTTAGGATAAACTGGACCTCTGAATTTCACAGTGTGTGAGCCAATAAATTCCACCCAATAAGTTCCCCTATGTTTAAACAAACGTGAGCTAAGTTTCTCTCACAGATAGCTGAAAGACATCTGATAAAGATATTGGTTAGGGCTGAGAAAATCATATTAATCTTTAAAGGCACAACCATCATGGCCTTTTCCTAACAAAGGCTTTTCTGGTCACCAGTCCAAAAGGCTAGCTTCTTCATCTAAGTTTCTATAGCACTATTCCCTCTCGAGCATGATACTATTAAGCTCATCTTATCTTTCCTATGGGACCTTTGGCTTTTGAAAGCAAGCATCCATCCTTATCTGCTTTGCTTTACTGAACAGCTCAGTCCCATTTACATAGCAGGTGCTTGGTACATGCTCGATGAATGGATAAATGAAAATGTGAAGGAATAAAAAGCAGGCTTGCACTGTTTGTTGCAGAGAACAGAAGAAAGTAGGCTGTTGTGATATGGACTCACCTCTTGCTCCTAATCATACCAAATACACAAATCCCCAATCCACTTGCCCATAAATTGTTCTGCTAAGGAACCCAGCCAGGCCAGAACCACTGTGAGCTGCCATTGGATCAGCTCCCTTGTCAGTAGAATAACGAATAATGGGCAGGCGTTTTGTAAAGGGCAGTTGCTGCTTCAGATCTGAAGTGTCTATCATGCCACTCTTCCCTCCATGAAACCTTTCAGAGACTTCCCACTGCTCTCAGGAAAGTTTCAAACTCATGCTCATGCCTTACAAGATCCTATGAGACCTGGCTCTGCCTCATCTTGTTAATCCCATCTCTTCAGTCTGCCCTATGTTCTAGTTTCCAGCAGCACAGTGATAGCCACTCCAGAAGCTTCGCTCTCTCTATTTTCTCATTTTCCTCCCTCCCTCCTTCTCTCCTCCCTTCCTCCTCCAGATTTTTGTTCTTCAGAAACTTTCCCCTTCCAACATGTTTTCTATTTTACTCATGCAGGTGTAAATAGTGCTTTCCATATATATGATTTTCTCCAGGGACAGTCCCTCATCCCTGCCTGTGCTTCCAGGTGTTTCTGTATTTCTGTCGCATAGCTTTTGCCACAGTGCAATGTGATTAGCCATGTATAGGATAATCTCTCTCATATCTTTGTACTCTTTCATCCTTGTCTACTTGAATATTTGGATTTTATCACTAGCACCCATATTGCATATAGCACCCATAGCACTCAGGAGGGACACATATTTATCAAATTGTTAAATAAACAGATGAAGAGCTTGAAGGTGAATTTCTAAGGCCAGCTTGAGCATATTCCCATTCTTCTTTGCTCAACTTCCTTCTCAAAAAACAACCAGGCGTTCCTACTTTGAGCAGAGAATGACAATCCAAAGTGTGCTGAGGGTGAGAGAGAGCTCATTTCTAACATAGTATCATCGTTGCCATTAAAGACCTTACAGAAACTGAGGTAAGATTGCACAGGCTAATTCAGCAAGAAGTGGTCAGGGACAGAAGGCAATATCTAAGTATGTGCATAGACTGGAAGGAACAATACAGAACATATATGTAGAGAGGAGAAGGAAATCAGTTCCCAATTCTTGTCCTAATAGAAAGGCTGAGGCCTGTCTCTCCTGATTGAAGGCTAATACAAGTATGCAAAGTAAAAAAAAAAAAATAAGTATGCTTGCTTTTCCTTCTATGAATGAATTTAGTTGTTGTTTTAAGGTTTTCTTTTGCTCTCTAATCTTCCCTATCTACGCAAATACACAAACTCAGGCCAGCATGGAAGAATCAGAAAGCCCTCCACCCCAGTCTGTGAGAGCAAGGCAGAGTTTTGTTTAGATGAGCCTTTGAATTGCACTTGACCTTGTTTCTTACAACAACAAAGCTTAGTCTACTTTAATTCAAACAGTTTGCTATCCTTTTCATCTCCAAGACCCGCCATGGGACTTGGCATGCAGGAGATATGAAATAAGTATTTGATGAATGAATAAACAAATGAATGGGTGAATGGATAGAAAATAATGAACTGTGAAACCATCTCACCAATGACCTTAGATACCATAAAAACAGATTTGGGGAAAAGGGGAAGATAGACAAAATCGATGGTACACAGGCATCCTGGGACTTGCAGGAAAAGTTACTTGAGCAAAAGAACTCAGCTGAAAGCATGCGTATTGCATCAAAACCATTGCTTATCAATCTAAATACCGTGTTTCAGTCAACGATGAGGTTCTCCGATTTATTCTCTGATACCTGTGTTAGCTGACGACTGGCACACAGCATTAAGTTATAAATCCAAGAAAGGGTTCACAGACTACTTGATTGAACAAAAGCTTCCCAGAAGTATTAAATCAGGTGGGGACTCATTTTCAGAATCTCTTTTGGTAGAATTCTGAGTGAGTGATAAGCATCATCTGGTTTGAAATAGTTTGTAGAAACCCCTAAGAAATTATCATGGCACCATCCAGAAGGCAGGGCACTTGCCCAGGATACTGATGTAAAATTAAAATAACTTTAATCTTTAGGTCATCTTGACAGATAATAAAGGCTGGATGCCTCACTGATGATGACAACATTAGGAGTAGATGTGCTAGAGCAGGCCAGACCGTGTAAGTGCTTTGCAAACAGACTAGTGCAAAGGAAGAGTATTCACCCTAGCTATTAAGGGTTTCTTCCAGACACACTGATGGGGAGAAACTGCTTGCGGAGATGATTCTTGCAAAATAGTTGAGATCTTCTGATGACAGGTTCCTTCTTGTCCTCCACACTTGGTGTCCTGTGACTGTATTCTCATGAATCTCATTTTCCACTTGAATCACAATGGTCTGTTTCTCTATCGTTTTCCATTTTCAGAAAAGTCCATTGGTTATGTACTGCTGCCTAACAAGTTACCCTAAAACCTGGTATATTAATATCTATATTTTAAACTGTATGCTTTAAACATATTATTTTATAATCATGAACAATATATAAAATAAACATTACACATATCATATTATATGTTATAAAATATGATATTATATAATATATCATATGTTATATAATATAATATGATATTTAATGGTATATTATGTATTTATTGCATATATCATATATAATTATTATTTATTTTATTTTATAATATTAAAAAATTATGGTTTCCTTAGTTCGGGTATCTGCGTGTCATATGATCGGGTCTTCTGAATATCTCTCACAAGGTATCAAGTGGAGCTGTAGTCACTGACAGTGAAAGACCTGAGAGATTTGCTTTCAAGCTCAAACATGGGGCTGCTGGCAGGACTCATGTCCTTAGAGGTACCTGAGAAGTTCTCTGAAGCTCTCTTTCCTAGGCACAGAGCATGGACGTGATCTCTCAGTGTGATGGCTTGCTTCTTTTATCAGAGCAATCATTCAAAAAAGGCAGATAGAGAGAACCACAGACAAAGTTAGAAATCCGGCAAGATGGATGTCAGGGGGTTTACAAAGTAATTGTTAGAGATGCCTCCCTACTACTTGTACTGTATTTTATTCATTATAAGTGAGTCAATAGGTGCTGTTTACACATGTGAGTGAGCACACGCGCACGCGCGCACACAAACACACACACACACACACACACACACACACACACTCATGTTAGAAGATTTTATTGATCATGAATACCAGCAGACAGAGATCACTGGAGGGCATCTAAGAAGAATTCCTAGCATGTAGAGCAAACACAAGGTAGGAAAAAAATGGTTCACAGAATTTTGTCTCCACTATGCCTCCTGTAGAGGAGAATGGATATCTGTGAATAAGGCACTATCTGTGAGAAATTTCTCTGCTATAGGCTATAGTTTGGATATTGTTCAACCCCTCTGAAAAGGCTTGGGCTCTGCACTGATAGTGTTGGGAAGTAGTAAAGCTTAATAGGAGGTCTTTGGGTCGGTGGGGCTTCCTTCAGAAAAAATGGAGATGTTCCTCGTGGGACTTGTTATTCCTGCATGAGTGTTTCCATAAAAGCTGGAGTTTGGCCCCAGGCTCTGTGCTTCCAACTTAGCCATGTTATCTCTTACTATGTTATATGCAGCTTTCTTTACCACTTTCCAGGACAGAGTGAAGCCAAGAGCGAGCTGAGATGATTCAGGTGCGCTGTCCTTGAATCTATAAAACAGTGAGTGAGGTTTTTCTTTAAAGCATTTGCCAGATAAAAGCATTTCATGGTAGACTAACAAAATACTTTTAAGGGTTAAAGGAGGTTTGGTTAACAAATCGTTTCTGGCCATTTTCAGGCTGCTTTTACATTTTGTGGGTCATTTCCTTTGCAGGGTTGAAGCTTTGATGGCTTGCTTGCTTGCTTGCTTGCTTGCTTGCTTGCTTGCTTGTTTGATGGAGTCCTACTTGTTCATTTTTGCCCAATTTTTTGTATCATATCAAAAAATATTGCCATGAAAAATATCCTGTGTTTTCCTCTAGGGGTTTTATGGTCTCATGCCTTACATGCCATATCTTTGATCTAGTTTAATTTGGGTCTTGTGTATCTCATAAAAAAGTCTAGTTCCATCCATTTTCATATTGATATCTAGTTTTCTCAACATTGGTTATTATTGAGACTATCCATTCCTTATGTGTTCTTGATGTTCTTTGTAAAAAACAACAACAATAATGACAACAACAAAAACAGGCTTGGATTTACTTTTGTGTCCCTGTTCTATTCTGAATAATCCCTCCATGGGTGCCAGGTAAAGGAAATGAAATCAGCACCAAATAAATGTGCTCCTCTGCCAACTCTGGTATTTATTCCAATAGCTAAGATAAGTAAATAATTAAAGTATTTGTTGACAAATGGACAGGCAAAGACATTGGGATATGTGTATATCCCAACAGAACATAGAACATCAACATACAATGGAATATTTTTCAATCTCCAAAAAAGGAAGAGTTTCTGCCATTTGTGACACTACGGGTAAACCTGAAGGACATTATGCTAAGTGACACAAGCCAGACGTAGAAATCAAAATATTTCATGATCTCACTTATATGGAGAATCCTTAAAAGAGTGAAGTGCACAGAAATGTAGAGCTATGATAGGGAAAAGGGAAGCAGAGCTGTAGATCAAATGGCAGAAACATGCAATTCCCTTGAGATGCAAAGGTCTAGTGTTCTAACATGGCAGGAACTGTGGTTTTTTACTGTTGCTGTATATAGAACCCTTGCTAAGAGAGCAGCCTTTAGTTGTGCTTTCCACAAAATACTAATATTGTGTGTTCATAGTACTAAAGCAAGCCTTTCACTACACATAGCAAAACTTCATATTGTGCATCTTAAATACAGGCAATAAAAGTGAAAGAATTTCTGCATTTTACTAGATCTAAAAAGAGTGAGAAATGTGCTATATTTACTGCATTCCAGATATGTGGTTGGCATATATTAACTCATTGAATCTCCTTAAATGACTTAGAAGAGATTATTATCTCATTTCAAAAAAGGGCGACCAAAGAACAGAAGAGATAAAAGACTTTTGCTCAAGTAAGCATGTCTACTTAATGAAAGAATACATATTCCAGTAAAGCAACAAAATCAGGAGTCCAGGCAACTATGTGTTATACCTTATAGCCACCCCTTTCTGGATATTTCACATTACCCAATGAATTGTGCCTCCTCAGTCACATGTGGAAAAGTCCTCTTGTCCTCTAAGATCTCAGATAAGGCCTGTCCTTCAAGAGACAACTAATGTTAACTAGGTCATTGAGGTATGCCCAAATCTTCCTGTGTTATGAATGTCTGAAAAATAAGAAGGAGGAGGGTGGAAAAAGAAGAGGATGAGAAGACAAATAAAGTAACAACAACAACAACAACAACAAAACAATCCTAGAACATTACAAATTTCTGTTGTTTCTGCCACTAGTCATGGTATTTGTTATGGTAGCTCCAGAAAAATGTGACTCCCAAGAAAAACGGTGATATCCCAGGATGATGTGGGCCATATCTTATCAGTGGTTCCCAGGGTATCCTGGCACAGTCTGGTTTTATTATTTCAGGTGTTCCAGGAAGCCTTTGGGATTTTGCAGCCAGAGAAAAGAGTCATTTTTAGCTTGTAAAATTAGGCAAACTCCATAATTTTGCTATAAAGTTAAAGTAATATTATGTAGCTCACATGGCTGTTGAGGGAATTAATGAGGTAATATGAAGATACTTGGCATAGTCCCTGACATATATTAAAATTTTACTTCGTGACACTTATACATCAAATGACAAGTCATGTGCTAAAGCAATTATTGAAGCAGAAGTGTGGTCTCTGGTTTACTCTATGTCCACAAAACTTGTGATGAAGTGAAAAAAAAAACTTTTAGTTGTCCTTCATTGTGGACATTTTAAAAAACTGGTTCATTGTGACTACTCTTCAGACTTGCTCAGATCCTTATAATCATTCAGTGTAAACACAAATGTCTCAAGAGAACTCCCAATGACTTAGTTTCCAGTCTCCTATGAATGTTTTGGATTTGGAGATGAGCCAGAAAAATTAATACTCATGGTAACAAAAAAATTGCATCAGGAGGACTTTAACTCAAGGAAGCCCCTGCTTACTGAGAGAGATAGCAGGCAGTCAGACAGCTTGTCCATACATTGGGTATACATGATTGGCATCATGAATTCAATCTGAGTCAAATCTAGAATGTTAATAAAACCATCCCAATATCAATACCCTTGCATGTTATATTGATTAGGTTGCATATGGATACCAACGTCAATTGTAGATGATTTTTCAAACACAGAAATGAGCAGAGTTTAATATCCATTGGATGACAAAAAGCCTGGGTAAAAATATGTGGGGAATGTTCTGGCAGAAGATAAGAGGATCGAGAGAGAAAATCCTATTTTAAATTCTTAGAATCTGGGCATACTTCATTTCTTTCCCTCTTGATAAAAGGACTGCAATTAAAATTCAGCTCAGTAAAACTAAAGAATTGGGCTATGGACTGAATTGTGTCCTCTCCCAAATCCTATGCCGAAGCCCTAACCTTTCAGTGAGATTGTGTTTGGTGATAGGGCTTTTGGGAAGTAATTACAGTTAAATGAGGTTAACAAGGACGGGGTTATCATCTGATGGAATTGGCTGCAGGGACTCAATCTGACCTGACCTCAGCCATCTTGAGTCATAACCCCCCACAATTGCTCAAGAATTACTCCAGAATGTTTTCTTTATGCAGTTTTTCTTCATACTACCAACAGACGGGATGATTGGAATGATGGGTAGAGCTTCCCCCACAGGACCTGCGACAATTCTGCTTGCTGGCACCCTCATGTCAGCATGGGATAAAATAAGACTGTTCTAGCTTGGAGAAGAATCACCTTGGTCCTAATTGCTAGCTAAGGTCCTCCCTCTGAGTTAGTTGGCAGATGTCCACTGGTGTTATCACAGCCTTTGATCATGCGCTGTCCAGAAGTCTTAAATAAACTACATCTTGCAACAACCCTAGATTTCATAACGGTGGATTTACAGATTATTGCCCAACACTCTGACACTTTAAGACCCTGGGAACTGTGGCTTAGATGGTATTATTTCTTACAATCTTTTTTCCAGGAACTATGTGAAAACAATTCCATTGTCAAGGGCAGTAGGTATACACACCAATGCTTGCAGAACCCTGTTTCTCTGGCTTTCAGACCCCAGAACTTCTGAACCCCTATGTTAATGATCAAACCCTCCTCAGATTCGTGTAAATGTGCTGGCCACAGTACATGCTCAATACTTGCATTAGATACTTTATTGCTTCCATTCACTCCATGTCTCTCCTTCTGGCTCCTCATGATCACAGTATCTGCTGTGACCCTGAAGCCACTTAGTGAGAATACTTGCCGCTAAGAACAACCGTTTTCTGTCCCATCTTGTCTCCAGCTGTGTATGAGAAAGGCAATGCCATTTTTCTCTTCTGTGGTTTGTGTTGGGTGATCTGCTCAGACAACTGTGTCTGCTGAGTAATTTATCAAAAGTCCCTAAATATGACATAGGGGAGTAAGCTTTTCCCCTCAGACAAGCACAGCTCTCTCTCCCCAGTTAACTCCAAAAGAAAGTTCCCAATATCTTATGCCCCTTTGGTATCTGATAGATTTATGAACGGCAGGTAAAAGAGGTGTTGCCTTATAAATACTATCCAAGCTAAGCATTCATTGGGAATATGACTGTTTTCATCTTTTTACACTATTTGAAGACAATTCCTTGTCTCTCCTTGCAAAAGTCTCAGTATGTCTTATTTTAGAACTTACTTAAAAGAATGATTTTTATCAAATTGGCCTCAAGAGTCTTTCACTGTTTCTCCTTCAAAAAATGGCATTCTTTTTCTTGTAAAGAATGCTAAGGAAAAATGATAAAAAATCTACAGTCCTTTATCCTGCATTTTAAAATGCAAGAAATGAAAATCAAATAAAGTAGGTCAAGGCATCTATGGAGCTAACAACTAGAGCTTCTCCACATCAGCAAATATTAACGATGATAGGCAATCAAAAGTACTATAACTTCTTTTAGTTTAAGAAAATGTTACCAAGAGGTCAGCACTCTATTTTTTACCTTGGCCAAAGAAACAGAACAAATCCTATTTTACAAGTTGATAACTTATGACTTTAGAGGTAGCCATTTTGTATATTTAAATAAACCTACTTTATTTTGCATTTGCTCAGACTGTGTGCAATGAGTAGGCACATTCAACTCATTAACTCCAAGTGAAGTCTGTCTAAATGTCGCCTGTGATTCAGTGTATAAAGCCCTTAGGGATATGAAGCAATATTTAAAATTGGACGGTTGGAAGGAACAAAATGGAGGAGAGTGTGAGGAGGAATAATACTTGAATTTGAGACTGGAAGTACCTGAGGGAAAACTTCAAGTCTCTGGTTTATTTTGAGATTGGAGAAGGTTATGAATATCCCCCATTATTCTGGAACATAATAGCACTCAGTTGGACAAATATAATAAAATGTGTAAGTAAAATTAAATGATGGAGCTATTATTCTTTCTAATAATAGAAATTCTAATATCCAAGATGCCTGCTACTTTCCTGCAATGAGAAAGAAAAACTGAAAAAACCTCTAAAACAGCCCATCACTATCAATATAATGAACTATTTTTTTAAAGTCACCCCATACCAATGAGTTCTTTAACTAACTATTTGCATGATAAAGAAGAAAAGCTGCTTTAGTTAATAGAGAAGAGGGATTGAGTTGAGCTGTGTGCCATGAGTACTATCTGCCGAGGCATCTAATCTCTCATCTCCTAAATATACAGCCTGCTTTGTTAAAGTGTTTATAACGTCATTACTGTGCCTATACAAAATTGGAACCAGTACTTGATGAGATGTCTTATATGTCTATTTTTCAAACCAGCTAAGGTCCTGATCCTCTGGAGTCTATGCTAATCTCTCCTTATGAAAAAACCAGCCCTGTTATGTCTAGACAATAGTGAAAGCCAGTCCTTCAAAGTAAGGGACATTGGTTTGCAGTAATTGTTCTACCATTTTGAGAGCACTAGCAGCTAAATTTATCTAGGAAGTCTTTCATGTTCCATGAACCTTTGACTCTGACTTTGCTCCCCATATGCTTCATCCAAAAGCACTTTCTATGAACTCTTTGATCATTTTAAACAATGTTTTTGATCGTATGCAACCCAACTCCTCCCTTTATGCCTCCCAGATATTACCACCCACAACTTCATGTCCTACTTACTTATTTATTTATTTACTCATTCACTCACTCACTTACTTACTTGCTTATTTACTTTAACAATCCATAAGCTTCAAGCTGTGATATCTGAGTAGTTCAAGATCAGCTCATGCCTACTTTTGGTATCAAAGTTACTGAACATTTCTGTTGAACTCACTCCATGCCTTCCAGTAATTTCTAATTTAGTCTCAGATATGTCTAAAGTGCTCTACTTCTGTTCTTGGGATTTTCAGAACTTTAAGTCTACCTAAACTCTCCATTAGTAAAAAGAGTTTCCAACCATAACCAGCACTAGTACTTGGTAGATTAGTCAGGGTTCTCTAGAGTAACAGAACTTATAAAATGACTCTCTTTTCCTAGAGAGAAAGAAAGAAATCTACAGATTCATTTTATAAGTTCTGTTCTTCTATGTATATGCAGAGGATTTATTAGAATGACTTACAGGCTGGACCATATCCAGCTAATCCCACAATGGCTGGCTGTGAACAGAGTCCAATTCAATAGTTGCTCAGTTCACAAGGCTAGATGTCTCAGCTGGTCTTCAGTATATGCGAGAATCCCAAAGAAGTAGGCTCTAATGCCAGTGAAGGAAGGAATGGATGTGCTAGGAAGGAGAGAACAAGCAGGTAAAGAACAAAACCTTCCTCCTTCCATGTCCTTATATGGGTTTCCAGAAGGTGTGACCCAGATTAGAGGTGGGTTTTCCCTGCTCAAATGATCTGAATTAAAGGCATGTCTTCCTACCTCAAAAAACGGATTAGAAATGGATCTTTCTACTTCAAGTTAAGGAAGAATCCCTCACCAGTATTTGCTCCAGTTTTGGATTTTGGTTAATTGCAGATATAGTTGACAACCAAGAATAGTTGTCACACTTATCTTCTGTATTTTCCCAATCTTAATCAAAGATCATACTTCTGTCCAGTGTGACCCTCTGGTAGCATAGGAAGAGGAGTTCGAGGTGCAACATAGAATGGCCTCTTAGAAGCTGGTAGTCCTCATCCTGGCATAGTTATGTTCCTTATGGAGTTCTTTTAAACAATTAAAACTAAATTTATAGGACTTATAAAGAAGGGGAAGGGGGGAAGAGAAGGAAAGAGGAGACAAGAAGGAGGAGGTTGGATGGAGATGACTCAGTCAGTCAAAAGTTTGTCCCACAAGCATGAGGACCCAAGTATTCCAGAGCCCAAGTAAAATCTGGGTTTCATAGTGTCTATCTGTAATTGTAATGTTCCTGTGGTAGTATGGGAAACAAAAATAATGACCTTGGGCATTCAATATTTCTGGCATCTGAAGTGAGGGTAGTTTCATGGAACTGAGCTTCTAACCTGTGAGGGCTGCATTCTAGGTAGTTAGTAGCAGAAATAAATTAAATTCTCAAACTCCAGGTGTGAGCCCAGAAATGATTGCTGTGGTAAAAAAAATTACACACACACACACACACACACACACACACAAACATACACCATCAAAACTACTATGAACAAATAAAACTTCAAAAAATACAAGAATATTCTTTAATATACATGTATATGTGTACGTGTGTATGTATGTATGTGTGTATAAAAATAGAGTTTTAAAAAAAGGAGAAAGGGGAAGGCAATGCTATATACATGGAAATTATTTTGCATATTGCTAACACCATCACATATTTAAGGTGGTTAACATTAACCTCCTGCTACAAAGAAAGAAAATGGATGAAATTATCTTATCAACTCAGCTACCCCATAGACAAGTGTTCTGGAAGACAAAGCTTGAAAATGTCATTTCTGGACACTAATTGTTTGTAAGGCTAAATCCTTAGTTCAGGAAGAAGGCTAAATCCTGACTAGGTAGATTTAAGTATCCGAGTCTAAAAGTTTGAGAATTCAGGTGTTTCTCTTTACGAAAACAAATTTAAAATTATAAATGGTTTCTTGGTCATGAGAATGCCTATATATTTAGAATAGGCATAGAAATTAAAGACAAAAATCTTAAATGCTTCCAAATATCACAAACATTTTAGAAAGTAACAATGTATTAATGAAGCTCTTCACACATCTCTGTAATACTTTTTGCTACATCATCTCTGATTGCTTCTTCACATAACAAGAATTTTGAAGGGTAATTATTTCTAGAAAAATATAAAGTAAGCATTCTCTTAGCATTATTGATTGACATGCTCTTTAATAGCAATGATTTAGGATTTTTTTTTTTTTTACTTTTAACACTAATTACCAGTAACATCTCATAAATTTGAGGAAATTGCTATCAAGGCTCTTTCCCATTTATAATCCTGATACAGTTTTAAGTCTTGCACATTTGGTAATTCTGATGAGTTGTATTTCTTTTTGTCATTATCACAGAGGCAAATTTTTGGACTATTTGTGATTGCAGACTTTAGATTGTAATCCACATATTCTTGACAAGAGAGCTTTTTTAGGCAATAAGGGTAACAAGTGAGTTTTACCTACACTTGATTCCATCTCACTATATTTTCCACCATGGGCTTTGCCTCCAGGATTCACATACTTCCTGTGACATAACACATTATATCATGCAGGTCTGACCTGTGACCTTTGTGGTGACATGGAGTAAGTTAATGAGTAATTGATGGGACAAAGTCTGAAAGCTAATTATTTGTCTGCCTTCCTATCTGTCTATCTACTTGTCTGTCTGTCTATCTATATCTATCTATAACAAGGAAGACAGAGAATATCTAAAGGATGTATGACAGAGAAGAGACACATAATATTATGCCAGTGAACACACGAGTGTACAAACAACTGGACTTTTTCCCATCCATCTTCCCCCAAATGCTGACAGCCACATCTATGCCATCTGACATTGAGGAACATATTATAGTGGGTCCTGGAGTAAAAAGAAAGGATCTTAGGAAATTGGAACTCAAGATTTTCAAGATTTTCATATCTGCAGAACTGTCAAGAAGGTTTTTGTACTTCAAAGTGTCTAAAGCTCACTTTTAGATAACCCAACTCTTGTACCAGCCAGTGATTTCCTCAGTGCTTATGCTGGTAGAGAAGCTAAGCTTGTCATAAAGCTTGATTGAGGGTGCTTTAGTATTTGGCTGTTGTTTGAGAAAAATCATTGTCAATGACTAAGTAACTAGACACCTAAAGCAAGAGGAGACATTTCTCTGTATATGTCAACTGGTAGTACTAGGATAGAATAGACTACAAGAAAAATCCAAAACAGCATTAAGGTAGTCTCATAACTCTTCCACCTCTTTATTGAGGAAAAGCTACATTTTACATTTGAACAAAAAATTAATAATTTGTTTAATACTGTGATATAATGATGCACACATACATATATACATACATACACATCTATATATACATTTATTCATATACACATATATGAATACAGATTTTCTGCCTTGCCACCTGAGACAAAGTTTCTAAAAATACTTGTAATTTCTGACTAATGAAATGACAGGAACATTGTGCACGGAGCTTCATGACATCCTCGAACACAAGTGCATCTTTTCTTCTAACCAAACAACTTTTCTGAACTTCTTTATAATTTCAAGATGGGGAATAAATGGGGGGACAGAAAAGACAGTTCATACTTAAAGGCCTGGAGTTTTCAACCCCATTCCTCAATCTCTAAGAAGATAGGGATGAGGAATTGAGTTGCTAATAAATTACTTTTGTATAATAAAGCTTTGTACAAATATCCAAAATACAGATCTTGGAGATATTCTGTCTTGGTTAATACATCCCCATATTGGAAACTGGGGGCACTCCATTTCAATGGAAGCCAGGTAATGGCTGCTGGTCATGGATACTTAAGTGCTCAGGACCTTTCTGGACCTGTCATATGTATCTCTCTATCTGACTATTGATTTGTATCATGTATAGTAATACATTGATATTATACTGACGAATTTAAGTGAAGGGTTTTTGATTCATGAAAGTTGTTATTCAATGAGACAGTGATAGTAATATTTGATTTGTAATCAGCTTGGTCAGGAGTAAGTATTCTGGGCATTCAGTACTTCTGACTGTCATCTGAAGTGAGGGTGTTCTTATGGAACTGAGCTCCTAGACTATGAGGTCTATACCCTGTGTAGTTGGTATCAGAGCAAAATTAAGGTTTCTACCAGAGCATGCCCAGAAATTTTGGTGTAGGAAAAAAAATTACACATATACACACACCTTAACAGCAAAAACAAAGTGAGCTAATAGATAGACTTCTTATATTTTTTAGTATAGAATAGAGTTTATTCGGGGCATGGGGAGGGTAGTCAAGAGGGTAGTAGAGACAGAGAAAGGCAGAGAGAGAGAGAGAGAGAGAGAGAGAGAGA
>NW_022196910.1:19510465-19515679 GCF_008632895.1 Mastomys coucha
GAGAGAGAGAGAGAGAGAGAGAGATTGTAGAGGAGTAGAGGCCAGCCATGAGCATGTACAAAGAGGGGGTAAAGGAATGTGGAAAGAGAGGGGAAGGGCCTAGGGGACAGAGTGGGAGCAAGAAGGGAAGAGCAAGAGAGTAACAAGAGCTAACTTTCTTATAAATACAAGAATATTATTTAATATATGTTTATATATGTGCCAATATGGATATATATGTATGTACATGTGTGTGTGTGTGTGTTTGTTTCTGTGTGTCTGTGTATCTATGTATGTGTGTGTATACTTAGTCATTCTAAAATTCTGAAGCTGTCTGTAAACCCTTCAGCCTTATGATAGAGCCGGTAGGATAGGAAAGGACAAGTACAGTCCAAATTTTGTTGTCCTTATCAGGATAATTAACCCAATATAAGATTCTGTCTGTTTAAGGCTGGTTTGTTGATTATAGTGCAATTAACAAAGGAATATATTTCAAGCATGAAAACAATCAAACCACACTATGGATAGCCCACTTAGAATAACTAAGAGTATATCCTAATCAGAATTTTTCATATCTTTGTCCACTTCTTAACCGTGTGTGTGTGTGTGTGTGTGTGTGTGTGTGTGTATGTGTGTATATAGTTGTCAAAATATAGGGATGACAAATGTAAAGGATAGATTACATAATTCGTTTTTCTTTTAGATATATAATACATAAATTTTCTGTTCTTTGTCATTTCTAGGAAAGGGAGATGTGCCCATGACTCAATGGAAGAGAATTTGTCTCCTGCTATGGACAGAATAATCCCTGCTATTAAAACATTCTAGAAAAGGACACTGAGTCATGCTTAGAGATAGATCCAGTGTTTAATTTTTTCCATGAATATAATTCATGTACCCAACAATTATTATCATGCTATAAGGTCTTGTTTTGTTCTTTCTCATAAAGAATAAATATCAGCTCATATAATCCTGCATACCAACCATTCAGGCAATTTTGCTAAACTCTTGTTTCAGCTGCTTCATTTTTTTGGCTGTGTAGAAAAATTCCATTTGGTTGATGCTTCCTCACATAACTTTTAATCCTGTTTTTATGACTCTTCTCTCACTTTAATCCCTCTTCAGTTTTGCATCTCAGCTCATCTCATATAAAAGTGTTTTGTGTCAGTGAGAAATGTATTTGGCTGCACAGTAGAAACCCTCGCAACCCCCTACACTCTGTATCTTACAAAGAAAAGGAGTTTTATTCTTTCATGCAGCAAAAATGTAGTAGCAGGCAGTAAAGTACACCATGGTGGTTCAAAGATGCCATTAGTGCCCTTACCATTTCTGGCTATCTTCCGTCACTGCCCTTCACAGCATGAGGGCTTTTACATGCTTATAATCCAGTAGCCATAAGAAAGTCCCTGACTGTTCAAACCTATATTCAAGTTACCTATAGAAATATATGGAAAAGATTAAAATCATCTTATACTTAAAGTATAATACCTACTCTGTGGTACATTTATTCTCAACTATAGTAGATACTTACTAACAATGACAATGTTGTGTGTTTTGAAGTGCATAATGTGTTAAAAGTACACAGGAATCTACATTAAATGTATTTTATTAAAATTCTTTGGAACACAAACAAAAAAGTCATATGTTAAAGTGAAATGTAGAATTTGTGTTGACTTTTACATTGCCAGGTTCAACAGACTATGAAGGGGTTAAAGATATTCCAGCTTCAAAGGACCCCTCATGCTTTGGAACACTTTTTTTTTTTTTTTTTTTTTTTTGGCTTTTTGATGTCTAAAGAAAAAGATCTGATAGAATGATAGAATGATCATATTTCATAAAAGCAACTTATTACCTGGCTTTTCAGTCTAACCGTGAGCTGTCTTCACATGGGAGAGAATGGAAACCTTACTTAGTAATTAAGAACTTTAGTACTTAGAACTTAGTACTCAGAAGCTTACTTAGTACTTACTTTGTTGCCAAGGTTGGATGCCTCAACAGTCCCACTCTAACAATACAGGCCTGAAGAATTTCTGGAAGATTATCAATTTTCAGTGTACAATGAAATGCTGAAGAAGCTCGGCTATGTTGTCAAGGAAGGGTGATAACAAGATAAGCTACAGAGTAGATGCATTTATCAGCAAGAGATGAAGGAAGGCAAAACATAGAGCCACTTCTTCTCAGACACCTTTATATCTGGGCCTGTGCTAGACAGTGCTCTTCCATACTGGTGGAGGCCTTTCTTCAGTTAATCCTTCCCAGAAGCCTTCTCTTTCATACTTTCCAGACAGGTGTGTCTTCATTGACTCTAGATACAATAAAGTTCACAACTGAAATTAACTATCAGAACCCTCAGGCAGACTGCTAGAAAATAAGAGACATTGTGGAACAGACTAGCTATTCCTAACTGAAGCTGCATAATGTTTTTGAGCCATAACTGACTCATTTTTAATTATAGGCATGAGTATGAGCCAGCCAAGACAGCAGTGTGTCCAGCTGAGTATCATCTAATAGAATGGCCTGAATAATCATGAGAAAATAGATGCTTGTTTTAAGGACCAAGTCTTTAGATTAATTTTTATAACACACATGAATTTCTCAGGATTGCTTTTTTTTTTTTCTCGAATTAATTCAGGGAAATTAACCTAGCACAGCCATCCTTCTTGCTGTTAGATGTGGATGAACAAACCCAATGTAATTCCCCATGGAATTCAAAATGCTGTTAGCCAAACTCTAAAGTAACCTATGTGTGCTCACTGGCTGACTTGAGGGTTGGTGGTGAACTCTTCTCCCACCTTCACCTCAGTGAGTGGATGAAGCTTTCAGGTCCCTAAATGCCTGCCCAAGTCCCTTTGCAAGCTCCAGTAATCCTATCCTTGACCCCTGGCCTCCTGGACTAAGACTATCAAGCTGCCTTATTATCACACCCCTTGCTAATGCTACATCATAGATTCTCCCCTGCCATAGGATCATGGTACCCATTTCTGTGTTTTCATCTGGAATGTTGAGATAAAGCTGTTCCAGCATGTAGTTTTATAAGTTTATCAGCCAAGAGCAGAGTGGTTCTGCACTGCCGGTAGAGAAGACATAGAGAGCAAAGGAGATCAACCAACTGCTTTCCAGAACTCAGAACTTAATAGAAATTTAAGTAAACCACACAGTACCAGAACTCAAAAGTTTTAATTCACTGGAGCATCTGTATCTCTTGAGGTTCAAAGCTACTTGAGGGACTGTAGCATCATGTAATGAATGTCAGCAAGGAGGTACCACAGGCATTGAGAGCATGCCTGGTGGGTGCTGCAGAAAGCAGCTGCCCTACAATGTCTGTTCTTATTTAACATCTTCATTCATAAGGCAGAATAGGGAACAGACAGCACACTGATGAGATTCACAGATGGTACTCATTTGGGAGATATTATGAATACCAGAGATATCAGGGAAATGATACAAAAGGACCTGGAGAAGGAATAACAATGAGCCTTGACTTTGAAAATGCAAAGCAATGTGTCTGAGTATAAAAAAAGAAATCTTCAACATTTCAATAGAGGGGAGAAAACTGGAAGTCAATGTTGAAAGTGACATCAAGTTGGAAAATGGAGTTAGATTTAAAAATAGGCCCTTTGAAATGCAGCCGTGAATTTAGCAGTATATTTCTTCATTTTCATAGAACTCTGAAGGCTGAATTCAATGTCCTTTCTGTGTGCTCCCTTATCCCTAATGTGTCATGTTGTTTTTCTTAATGCTAGTTGATTTTTTTTTTTAAATCCTTCATCCTCTGCTTTTTGCACACAGGGGTTGGCTACATTTATTCTTGCAAACCTTGACCCTGGCTTACTGAACGGCACTTTCGAGTCCCTGGACAACTGTTTTGTCCTACTACATCTCTTTACATGTGTGGTGGTGGGAAAAGGACAGGGGCAGAGGGAGAACTCTGGAGAAATGGCGCTATAGATTGGGTCTTGGACATTACTCAAAGGCTGACGCACATGTTAAAGACCTGGTTCTTAGCATAGTTGCTATCTGGAGGTTGTAGACTCTTTGGAGAGGAGTGTCATTGGGCTTATGGTTTTAAAGGAGATTGAAGAATCCTGTGGCTGTTAATTTTTTGTTGTTGTTGTTGTTGTTTTGTTTTGTTGCACCACACAGACTGTAACCTTTAAGTCATTTTCTCTTCACAATTAGCTCAGGTATTTCATATAGTGACACAAAGTTGGCTAGCACACTGATGATGACAATAGCCTTCAAATATTATTTGAACACTATTAAAATTACTGTTTGAAGAGAGAAAATGAAGTCTTTAGTCACATTCAAAAGATACAAAGGAGATGCATTTCTGGCTATGTAAATAAAGTATTTGAAAGTTATGTTATCTTTCTAATCTGTGCATACAATGCAACAAGGCAGCTTGTAATAACTATTCTGTGGGTGTGGTTTAGGGGTATGTATTTATAGGCAAAGCCCCTTTAGAGGGTATATTATGTCAAAATATTTTCACAATTATACCAAGATGTTATTGCCTCTTTTACAGTCATTTTCTTTTGAATGTGCCATGAAAGTTTCTGGAGACTAAATAACAGGTACTGGTATTACACGGTGACTAATAGACTCTTTCCCTAAATATTTTTGCAGTCTTGGATTTTTAGAATGGTAACATAGCTATGACACATACAAACATTATAGGTGTTCTAGCTAATTATTTAATACTGTGAAGCATTTCTTAAATAAAAACAATTATCATTCTTGGCAATTGTGGATCTTGGAAAGAAACAAACATAATAAACTCATTTCAATTTTGTAGTTATTTTCTTTGTGCAAGCTCCCAAGACCTGGGCATCAACATGAGATTTGTCTTGTGTAGTTGTTTTGGGAATTAAATAAGAAAACATGAGCAAGGCGGAGCTCAACGCCAGTGGCACAGACCAGTTAAAGAGTGATTTATCACCACTTCAAGGGAAGAATAAGTAATGGAATTCCCAGAAGCAATCATAGGACCCTTTGGAAAATCCCCAGATTCCTTGGCAGAATCTCATTCATCCTTCAAGGAAAGCAGGTGCAAGAAGAGAGCAGGGCTTTAACTCCTCCTTGAAATTGGTGAGAAATTGATGCTCTGGCACTCTTGAGTAACAGAGGCTATGAGTTCATTTATTCCAGACCTATACTCTTGGCTCCTACTGAAAGACCCCCGGAACTGGGGAGATCCTTACTCGAGTCTCGGGACGACGCGACCACCCAATGACT